>NC_089494.1:95034268-95334268 GCF_036850765.1 Saccopteryx bilineata
TTACATAATCCTACAACTCTAGGAAAGAATAAAAATATTTGACATATTCTAAGATTCCTTTCCAAGGTCAAAACATGAAATCCCACTCCATAATCAAGAGACATGCATTTTAGTAACATCAGATGTATTTTTCTTTTTTCTTTTATCAAATAGTTACTCCTCCCACACTCTTGGTTTGAAGTCTCACCTTTTTGTCCTAAAATGCGGTAAGGGAGGCTGATGAAATGTTGGAACAATTGAACAGCCCTGTCCATTTTCTCCAAAAGCCCTTTGTATTCCACCAGATCTGTGCAATCTTTTTGTTTTTTTTTTTCTTTTAGAAAAGATACTATAGGCCTACGCCTGAAATAGCTGGGGAAAAAGATGAGTATCGGGACTTCTCATCAAGACCTAAACAAAATATACATCTTCTTTAGCATGAATTAGACTGGGGGTGGAGTGGGAAGGCTTTGAGGAAGGAGAAAAGGGATTGTATCTGAATAAATACAAATACATTTATTAGATACTTTTCACAATCAGATAGCTCTCCCCAAAAGGTCATTTTCTATCTTTCTAAGGATGTAAGTCTTAATGAAAGCAAATCTTTGTCACAAATTTGAAGAAATTACCCCATTATAAGTTTACATGTATTTGAACTGAAAAATTGTTAACCACGTTTTTGCTCTAAGATATGTGAGGGCCATTCAAGGGCTGTAGGGCCCTGGACAGACACACAAACAAGTATGTGTATATCTGGAGCCCCACACATTGTAATAAACACAGCTGCATTTGAGTATGTGATTCTATGTACATGTAAAAACATTCAAGCAAACACACTTAGCAGATTTATTTGACTGTGCAATGGGGCAATTATTCAAATAAACATGCTTGGTGCAATTATTTGAATCTCACATTGCATGTCCATCAATCATAGCATTAATAAAAAGAGAGGGAACAACACCAAAGAATTTATGTGGGAAAGAATATATGTGAAAACAACCTTATTATAGATTTTATAGGGTTAGCCAAAGTCATGGCTCCCTCCTTAACTGTAATTCAACTATTCTGTATTCAAGGACATTTGTTTCTAATGATTAATTGGTTCATTCACTTGATCACTATGTCAGAATGATTACAACATTTAGATTCATATAATAACAAACTTTGCAAACCCGAATTGGGTAGAGATGTGAAATCTCTATATTTAAAGTTCAGAATAGTTCTTTTTAGACATCTTACATCAAGGGGACTCCGGTCAAATTATTATTGTTTTAAATAGCACTCCCATCAATTTAAAAAATGTATACATACAACAAAACATTCCTACATTTGAAGACATAAAAAAAAATCACAAGTGACTCATCTGATCATTTTATATATTAATAAATATTATAACATATATGTGAACACATCACAAATCATATAGATGTACCAAGAGGCAATTTATGGCCTCCCTTAAGTATGTACTGACATAAGCTAATATATTAAAATGGGAAGGGGCGTTTAGTCACTGAAATATGCATCGTGTAACAAAGACGAAGAAAATACATGGCTTGTGCCCATCATAAAAGAGACTCAGACTGAAGACTTAGCTTTGGTTTTTATTCAATTAAATTGTTAAACTGTGCACAGTGAATTTTTTTTTTAGAACTTGAGACATTTGTGATGTTGGCTGTTGAAATCTTTGTTACTTTCGCTGTGAATTGAAATTGTACATATTTAGTAAATCATGCAGACAAAACAAACTTTTTAGACAATATTTTTATTGGAGAGTTTTCTTTTCCTGTATCCATGTTAAAAAAAAAGAAATAAGAAAAAAAGCCCTCTTTTCCCAAAATAAAAATGTCAATACTAAATTTAAAGAAGTATAAAGGAATGATTGCTTCCTTTAGCGCTAAGTATTTAAATAAACATGGAGATAATTGGCAACACGTTCTTTTGGGCTAATAGGCCGTGTCCAATTTTTTGGGTCTGATGTTTCAGAGGGCCTCTGTTTCAAGGTTGAAGATGATATATTAATCTCTGAATTAAACAAATGCTATTAAATAACAAAAATAAATCCCTCAGTCTTAATTTGTATATGAAATATGGAATTAGTCAAAGAAATTCAACTGAGATAATAGGATGCTTAATATGCCACAAACTAAAACTCTCTCTGTTAACAGTCATCTACCACCTATAATCTAGTATGACATGTTACAATGCTCCAAAATATTGAAAATATAAAATGAACACTTCTGTTCCCATTTGGCCTTGAGATGAATATGACAAAGATTCTAATAATTGTAATCAAAGAAAATGATGAGTAAAAAATACATGAAGATTAAAGTGATGACAAATGATCTTTTAAGTATTCTAATTGGTCTTTCTCATTCAAGTCTTTGATTCTACAGAAATTGCAAGTCCTGATGATCCTGATTTGTAAGTGTACCCAGTCAGCTTTCTCTCTTTCACTGCATAGAATATGCCTGTTAGATTTGGAGCAAAAACTAAGCCCCCAAAATGTTAAAAATAGACTACTGCCCTGGCAGGAAATTTAGCATTGGCAAGCACAGAACTCAGAAGGAATTGATCTAACATAAGGAAACATTCAGAGAAATTTTTGTGCATTATGATTCTGTTCTGACCATTTTCAAAGCAGTCAAAGCAGAGAGAGAGAGAAAGGGAGAGACTGTATGTAGGTTTGCTAAATTTGTATGTGTAAACTTGAATAGCTAGTATTAAAAAACAACAATACCCAAGAGATGGAAGGAGCCTGAATGAAGTGCTTTTGAGACATTTTAAATTTGTTATCTTTCACAGATGAAAAACACTTAAAAGTTGATAACTAGAAAAATAAGTTTCTAAATATAGCACCACAAAAACATCTATATAATTTACAAGATATGCCACCAATATAACATAAATAATAATTTATCTTTATTCTTTTTATAGGAAATTTAGATTTTAGTTCATGACATTTTCTTAAATCTTTTTTACTCATTCTTAAAAGAGTCTTATTCAGCAAAGAATTACAGTTATACTCCATTCTAGTTTTGTTTAGAAAAAGAGAAATGTAATCTTCAAATTACTTGAAAAAATATAGATGAATAAAAGAATATAAATTTAGAGGAAATGCAAGAACATCTCTATACCCACAGAAAACATTCTGGTATATTTAGTGACCACAAGCAACCTAGACCTTGGTTTTTACATCTCCTCTGAAAGATACCACTTCCAACACAAACAGTATTTCCCAACCCTGCAGTGCAGCCTGGGACTGGTGCAGACATAAAGAGAACACCAACTATTGAATAACTCTTAACCACTTCCTGCAGTCCTGAAACATTCAGTGGAGGTCTACCACTCAATTATTGAACATGCTTAGAAAGTGTAAGCTCACAGGTTTCCAGTTAAAGATACATCTAAGCAAGAGGGGAAAAAGAGAAGTACAAACCACCCTGCCCAACTTGTTTTAACTCTTCAAATGCCATTGTTGCAGAGAGTGGGCTTGAGAATAATCAGCCTACCATCTAAGCAGATAATTTTTTCTTTTCCTTTTTTATGTTATCAAAGATAAATCCATGAAAAGGAACATTTCACTCATTTTAAAATGGCAATGGAACATTTTTAAAAATCTTAACAGAACAAGAGAATTCTAAACACAATGTTACTTAACATGTACTACCTTGACTGAAAATAAAAATAATGATTTGTACAAATACTTTTCCAGGAATTGTTATGATCCCTTAAGTGATAAGTCTTCACCTACAAATCAACCTATAGCTATATTTCAAACTTTTGTATGACCTGGCCAAATTATAACCTGTGTTGTGTCTACATTAAAATTCTCAAAAACCTTGCTCTTGTTCTTCAATAGAATTCTCCTGTGAATTGGGTGGGAAGAAAATCTTAATGTTTGCAACAGTTAGAAAAATAAAAGCAGTGAATTTACCACTTGCATCTTATAGGCAAGGAAACTCAAGTCTATGTATCCTTGAGACTACACCAGTTGTTTGTTTTTACCCCACAATTATATAGAAAGCAGTGAAGCATACACTTTCAGAACCATATTCTCTTGACAGTGTTCTCTTCAACATATAGTAAAATGCAAACATCAAAAAGAACGAGTTAGTTTCCCTACTTCCTGTGAGAATTTTGTTCTGGTCCACACGAGCTCTTCCATGCAAGAGCGAAATGAAATCATCTACCTTGGATACCCCACATTACTCTGAGTTGTTACATCATCACTTGAGGGCTGTTCATCACTTCTGACTCAAGTCTACTTTAATTGAGAGCTAGAATCATTCTCAACTTTGAGGAAAACTTTAAAAATTACTCACTGTTGTTCACACATTTTGTCCACTTGTTTTCTCCAAGACTTTTTGCAGGGCTCTGTCCACTGAGGAGTGTGGCTACATTGAGGCCCTCCACCCATGGTTTTCAGCTTGAACCCACTTTGTTAGTTCCCATTCCATTCCTTCTCTAGTTGTGACTTTTCTGAATCCCATGTGCATTGAAGACCAGGGATGATCAGAGGAAAAAACAAGGCATCGGACTAGCAGGAACACTCGGAGAATCATAAATCTGCAATGGGAAATTGGAATAGACTGAAATAGATAAAGGAATCTTAGATATTTTGTCATAAGACTTGGCTTTTAAAGTTCTAGGGCTCAGAGAGCATAAAAGCCCAAATGATCTCATAGTTACTGTCAGAGCAGACAGCAGAAACCAGGTCTCCAGTTATGGCATAGATGCTTTAAGCTATTGCTTCTATCAGTGTTTCTATCACTTCTGTGATGCTTCTATTCTATTACAGTGGTTCCAAAACTAATACTAATAAATAACATCTACAACATTGACAGTAATTCAATTTAAAGAGTTCCTATCAATATATAATACGAGGTACTATGGGATGTACAAAGATAAACAAGATAGAACTACTGGCCTCAGGTTTCTTATAATTAATCAGGGTAAACATTCACAAAGTTCCAATGGAGAAGATAGAAAACAAGACAATTACAATGATCACTTCACATAATACTAAGGTTTTTAATGAAAATAAAAGAAGGCAATGTAACAGTGAATGAGGTAAAATTAGGGACAAGCAACATCACCTGGGGAATAGGGAGAAGTATGTGAGTCTCTGAGGCAGTGGTGTTTGTGTTGAGCCTACAAGATGAGAAGAAGGGAGCCATGGGAAGGCCTGGAGTGAGAGTCTCCCAGAGGAAGGAGCTGAGGCAGAAATACACTTGGTTTTTAAAAAATATATATTATTGATTTGAGAGAGAGAGAGAGAGAGAGAGAGAGAAAGAGAGAAGCATCAATTTGTTGTTCCACTTATTTATTATGCATTTATTGGTTAATTCTTGTATGTGCCCTGACTGAGGATCGAACCTATGGCCTTGGTGTATTGAGACAATGCTCTAACCTATGGAGCTACCTGGCCAGGGCTTAAATTTGGCTTTTTGAGAACAAAAACAACAAAATAACAGTCTACCAAAGCATAGTAAAAAAGAGAGGAGGGTGGAAGACGAAGTCAGACAGGTAAGAAAACATTTTCCAGGTTGTGTGAATGACTCACAGTGTGACCTCCTGTTAATAAACAATCAAGGACAACTTTACAAATAAAATTTAGAGAATTTTAAGGAATAAGACTTCTTAGGTCCTTTGGTCCAATGTCATATTTTCATAGGTGAAACATGAGTTTATTAATACATGAAGTTTATTCTATAAGAGTCAGAAGGAACATTCTTTATTATTCCCAGTGAATAGAAATGCACTTAGCAACCTGTCCAGGGTCTATTTATACTTTCCTACCCTTCTGACTTTAGAATGAGAAAAATCTCATTTCTCAGATATGCACAAGACCACCTGCCTTGTGTCTGGTCACAGGGAAATCTGTCAGCCTGGGAAACAGAAATTGTTGGGGCCAAAGGAAGTTTGTATTTTGGAAACGAAAGCACTAGATTCAGCAAGCAGGCCAGCACAGTGGTACCTTACCCTGGAAGCACCTTCCCAGTCACGTGTCCCAGCCCAGTGCCCACACAGCCAGCTTGCTCGAAAACAGCTGTGCTAGAATCAAGCATGAGCAAGGGCCCCAGCCATTTCCCCTTCCCCTGAACTTCTAAAAAATACAAAAACTCCCTGAGCAGAGACAGAAGCCAGTAAGAAGTAAGGAACATGCAGCAGGTGGTACCATCTGTGCCCAGCTAATTCCAGCCAAAACAATCTGCTCCCGAGAGTTCCCAGTTGTGGAGAAGGGAAGAGACTCTGACAGGGGAGGAGCCACGGGAGGGGGTGTGGGAGGGCAAACACCAAGGCTATTATTCAAACATTTGGCTGGTTGGGGAAGTAGATTATTGATGCCAGTGAACTATTATCTCTCTCCTTTTCTCTTTACAACCACTGTGGGAGAAGCCTTCAAGTCTCGCTAAGCTGGCAAGGATCAGATCTCACACCTGTGAGAAGGACATGTAGGCATCACTGTGAGTCTGTCACCACTGAGATGGGAGGGACAAGTATTCCACAGCAAGACTGAGAAGCACAGCCTGCCCAACCACCCTAAGACAGAAAAACAGAGGAGAGGGAGCTTATGTTTATTTTATTCTATCGTCTTAGCAACCAGATTCTCTCCCTCTCTCCAGGTCATTCTTTGAAAAGCATCCACAGTTTTGAATGGGCTTATATTCGTCCTGCTTGATCCCCAGGTTGGCACTTTCTAAAATAAAATTCTCTCTCTCAATGGACGTCCCCGTGAGAAGCAAATCTTCCTTCTGGCACACTTACAATCATGGGATAAATACATGCATTCAAATCAAAGATAGATAAAATTGTCTTTAGTAATAATTTTCCTATAAAAGAATAACAGACAAACAGGGCCCATCCTTTTCACAGATGGAGGAGACATTGATGACCTGAGGATATAGAAAGACCTGTCTACTAGAAAAGAAAATCTTAACCACTCTAAAATTTCCACCTGCACCTTTAGGTTAAGGGACTGTCTCCAGAAATTCATCTGTTAAATGCAAATACCCAGAAGGGTGGATATTTGCCTTATCACCTTCCCTTAGATTAACTTCTCAATTTATAGCTGAGAATTGAGCCCTGAGGGAGTGCAACACAGGCAAGTTCACTTTCACTGGGAGAAGGGAAGTGAAGGTCTGGATTTCAGGTGCTGATCCAGAAAACCAATATCTCATAGGCCCCTGAATAAAGGGAAGATAACACCTGACCTGAGGTGACGCAGTGGGTAAACCATCTACCTAGAACGCTGAGGTCACTGGTTTGAAACCCTGGGCTTGCCTGGTCAAGGCACACATGGGAGTTGATTCTCCTCCCACGTTCTCTCTCTCTCTCTCTCTCTCTCTTTCTCTCTTTCTCTCTCCCTCCTTCTCTCTCTCTCTCTCTCTCTCTCTCTGTCCTCTGTAAAATTAATAAATAAAATCTTAAAAAAAAAAGGGGGGGAAATGACTCTTAATCCTAACTCCCTGTTTGGGTTGAACTGTGTCCCCCCAAACAAATGTTGAAGTCTTAACCCCTGATGCCTATGAATGTGACCTTATTTGGAAATGGGTATTTGCAGATATGATGAGTGGGCCTTAATGTAGTATAGAAGGTGTCCCTACAAACAGAGGAAAATTTGGGTACAGATATGCACGGAGAATGCCATGTGAAAATGAAGATGAAGGCTGGAGTGATGGGATTACAGGCATGTTAAGGATGCTGGCCATCTCCAAAAACTAGGAGAAGGGAAGGAGGGAACAGATCCCTCAGCAGGAAGCAACCATGGGACCCCTCGATTCTGGACTGCTAGCCTCCAGAATAAATGAGAATAAATGTATGTTGTTTTAAGACATTCAGTTGGAGGTATTTTATGTTACCCCCAAAACAAGCACCTCCAAAAAAACACAGTTATTGCTTCAGTATTCAGTCTCTGGATGGGTCTGAAAATCAAGATTAATTTTTGATCTAACTACCCTCTTGGTGCCTAGGCTTTCACGGATAAAGCAAATATCAGCGGGAATATCCCTTTTGGTTTTGAGATGCATGTCATCAAGAAAAAGACAAACTGCTACTCTTTCCCCCAAATGTCTTCTGCAAGGTAATCTTTTTAATTAGGATAATTAAATTCTTGTTTCAAAGGGCACCAAGGTGCAAACATTATCATCTGATTTCCTGTAAAGAGTCTTTTCCCGCCTCTCATCCCACATGGTGTCCATTAACAGGAGAAGCACCAAGTGAGTCAGACCTTATGGTTACAGGTTTGTGGCGCGTGTCAATGCTGAGAAGAGGGAAATGAGAAAGGAAAATGTAAACTGGGAAACGGTGTCAGAAGGCAGGCCAGGATAATGGAAGAACCAGAAAGCAGAAGAAAGGGTGTTATGTGGGAACCAAAACCTCGCTTCAGGTAGGAAATGTCAGAGTAAAACACAGTCTCATTTCTTTAAAATTTAATTTATGTTTTTATTGAATTTATTGTGGGGGCATTGGTTAATAAAATTATATAGGTTTCAGGTGCACAGTTCTAGAACACATCATGATCTGTATATTGTATTGTATGTATTGTACCCAGCAACATTTTTTTAATTACAGAGGGAGGGGGGCAGAAATCCAAGTAGCTCTTCACTGGGTTTTCGCAGCGTAAGTTCAGTAATAGAAGTTAGCAAGGTGCGCCCTCTCCCCGACTCCTTCCTGCGTGGAACCTTGACCTTTTCCAACTCCAAGTGTCTTGTGAAATCAGCGAATAATTCCTGCAATGTACTCACATCCCTGAGATTTGAGAAAGGTGTTGGGAGGTCTGTGGGGGAAGCCATATGAAAACCCAACACAGGAGTGAGTCAAGTGCTGCGTTTTGATATATTGATATGTTGGTCTGTTAGCCAGTGGCCAAAAACTGGGAGTCAGGGAGACCAGGTTCAGGGATGAGTTCTCAGATGTGCCCAAGGGCTCTGTTCTGCCCCATTACTCCTTGCCTACGGCTGCCGGCTCGCCCATGAGTGAGCCACAAAAGGCTCAGGTAAGAAAGTGAGAGAATGGTTCACTGAAAAGATTTCATCTCTTTACTAACAAAAACAAATCCAACTCTACATCTACTTCACAGAAGATCAGCATGCAGTCCTTCACATTGTACTTTTAGAAGATGGGTATCATCTTAAAAGTCTGGTTTAATTTTCTTTCCTCTAAGCTTTGTGGTATTTTTTATATGCTATTAGCCAGTTATTGCATGTTACTAGCAATAACAGTCCCACCTGATGTATTTAATTTGTTTTGAAAATCATAGCACATCTTTCCACACAGAAGAGGCAGCTTTTAACTCCATTAATGACTTCCTCTTTAAAAGTCCTCCTTCAAATCCCTAACCACATTCTTCTTGGTTTTCTTTCTACCCACTGACCAAGATCGGCATTCTTCACTCAATACTTAAATGGTAGCATTTCCCAGGGCCCCTCTGGGACTCTCTGCTCTTTTCATTCTGATCATTGTGCTTCAGTGACTTTTTCAACATCCACAGCTTCAGTTTCTAGTTACATACCAAAGATTCAGATATGAATTTTCCTGGTAAGACTTCCCTGCGGTGCCCTAGACCTGCACATCCAAATGAATCCTTGGTATTGCCATCTGATGGTCTCAAAGACAGCTCAAATTTGACAGGTCCAAAATGGCCATGGCCATATCTCCCTCCTTCACTACCCCCACCTCCACAACCTTATGATTGTCACTTCCTCGGTCACTCAGGTGGAAATCTGGAGAGTCATCTGTGATATCTCTGAATGAGTTATCAGATCTTATGAGTCATATTCCCCATGATCTCTCCTTCCTGTTCCTCTTCCTCAGTCATCATGGTCACTCCCTTATTTTAGGTATATACCAATTTCCAATAATTGTCCCAATGGCCTCTTGACCCATCATACTGGTCCCAGTCTCACCCAAGGTGCTGCCCTGTTATAACACAGCAGAGAATGGAGCCAGCAGATAGAGAATGCCACCTTTTATGTTCCAAAATGTAGTTCGTATTCCTTAGCTTGGCGCACAAAGCTTTCATGAGCTGGCTCCTCCTGGCCTCTCTTTCCCTCATCTCTCACCATCCCTCTAGCTGTGTCTGCCAAGACACACTTTCCTCTTCTTTGTTGTTGTTGTTTTTGTTGTTTTTAAGAACACAGCTCAAGAATCACCTTGTTAAGATAATCTTTCCTGAAACCCACATCTTAGATATGCCCCTCCTCTTGGATTCTATAAGCATCCTCTTTATGCTTCATTAATGCACTATTCCAAGGTTAGGTTCCCAAGGGCAGTGCGTTCCTGGAAGGCCAGCGTTCTGAGCATTCTGACTGTGGCACCTGGTACAGAGCCTGAACCCAGCAGGAACTGAGAGAATGTGTGAGTTCTTTGGAAGGTAGCTGTCAGCAACATCTAGTCCCCATTGACCCAGTCATTAATTAGCCAAACAGAAGAGCAACTCAGTGACAGGACAGAAAATAACAGAAAGTAAGTGATGTAATAACAAGGAACTGTGGAAGGGCTGCAATGCAAACCAGAAATTTGTAATTTAACACACCTGAAGATTTCTGAAAACCATTCACAAGATTATATTGGAGCACAAATATTACCCACATGGAATTAACAACTTCATTTTTAAAATAACTTCTAGTTACATATAGCGGCACACACCTTCTCTACCAACAGCCAGATATTGACTGAATTATACAATTTATGAAGCTAACCTCACTCCGATCCAAGTAAGTTAAAGGGAAACATGAATAAATAAGCCTTCTTTCTAATGCTGAATGTGAGCATAGCCTTGAAACTATTTTAGCAATGACTCAGATGAGGAACACGAACTGTATAAAAGAGGAAGAAGCCTAAAGTAATCTGGGATGTATTTTCTTCAACTTCTCTGGAATTTTTAGTTACCTCAGTTTCCTGACAAAGCTTTGCTGATGTCAGTATCAATCAGCAAGTTAACAGAAGGTTTGTGTGGGCCAGAGGTAAATTTGTGTGTGACGTGACTAATATATCCTGCAGTTGAAGGACAGTGGAAGACATGAGAAAAGGTACAATTTCTATTAGCGATCTTTAAATAAATGAAAGCCATATGTATATGTCATAGAGCAGGTAAATATTTTGTCTTTGCTGTTCTTTCTCATGAAATGTAACTATTTCCTTTTTGAATCCTAAGTGGCTCTTTATAAGGACTCCACCATAGATGCTTCGTAAATTCTATGTAGAAAATAAACTAGAAGATGTTCTGCATTTGTATCTTAAAATTTTATACGCCAGAAACCACTGTGAGTACCCTCTGTGTTTAGAGAATTAGAAGGAATTACAAAAGAGATAGAAGATACTATTTTTGCTTATTTAATACTTATGTAAATAAAGTTAAGACAAACAAATGGAAGGTTATATATAAACCAAAATAACCTTTTGCCAGTTAGAATCTTCTGTAAACCAATATACAAGTAAAGTGAATGTCTTCAGCCGCAGAGATAATTACAAAACTTTTTCTCCAGCTATGTGACAATGCCTGGCATGTTTTTCTCGCCACCTTTGTCCCAGAGCATGGAGCTTACAGAGGACGAAGGCATTTATCTGAGTTGGCAGAGAACATTGCAGCCCTTTAGGATAAACATCAAAAGCTTCGTTTCTCATTGTGCAGACTGAACGTGCACTAACCATGGGCTTTCCCTGAAAGTTGCTGATATGAACGGGTTCTCTCATGATTTTGTTTTTATCTCCTACAGCTAAGTCTAGTGAAACCAGAACATCTAAATTCCGGGTTCTGATGGCATTTTTTCATCCATAAAATGAGGAGTTGCCAAGGATTCTTAAGCTCCTTTCTATCACATTTATGATGTGTGGGTGGCTCTGGTTAAAGGAGCGTTCGCTGCTTAGTACAAAGAGCTTTGTGGTTGTGGAGGTGTGAGCCTGCACTTTCTCATGAAAAGGCCAGGATTCAAGTTCCAGCTCTGTCCTTTCCTAGCTATGTGACTCTGGCCAAGTTACATCACTACACCTTAGTTTACTTACCTTCAAAATTGAAGTCATATGATTAACAATGTCACAGGATGACTGTGACAAGTATGAGACAAAAGATGTGCAAACAGTTTGCAAATGGTCAACAGGGCAGGCGCTGGGAAAGCGGCAGAAGTACAGAGTTTATGTCATCGAGACTCCTTTTGACTTTCCTCCACAGCTGTCCTTTCTTTCTCCTCTTGGGTTTGACAACAGCTTTCCTCTGATAACCTATTCCTATAGTTAGGTCTTCTGAGAGTTCTCTAAGAGGAACGCAGTAATTCCAGTACTTAGAAATTTTCCAGAATGTAAGTTTTAGGGGATCAGGATGGTCTCAAGTTCATCCTCAAAGAGTCCCTTTGTTTCCTGGTGGGTGTCAGGCTTGGATTGCAAAAAGAGGAAGGAATGCTTGAAAATTATCAGTCGAAAGAGAGGCCTCAGAGTATGAGAAACGAGGAGGTTGTTCTGTGTTGATTCTAGATATGTGGTGCCTCCGCTGCTCTAAATAGATAATCCAGGGTGATAATGAAGCAATCACAAGGGTGAGCCTTTGTAACAAGGCAGTCAAGGCACTGCACACAGTTTGAGCCTTCCTGTTAGCCTTTTTGCAAATTTTAAAAAGAGACCTTTAAATCATGAGATAGCCTTGCCTGTCAGATTAATCGGCCCTTCCGGGGAACCTTTTGGTAACTTGAGAGAGACTCAGGAGGAGAAGCTGCTGGAGATGAGAGCTCATGCTCCAAATAGCAGGAAAAGGGTTTTAGTTTATGATTATTCTTTTCCTTCAGCTAATTTTAATTCTGATGAATACTAAGTTTTCTTTGGTACGTTTTGTTCCTCAAGTCTTTTTTTTTTTCAGTTATATTGTTCAGCCAAGTATTTCTTAAGCCTCTGTGAAAACAACACTACATATTTCTTAAGTCCATGTAAACAAACATTTCTGTGAGGATTGGCTTGAAAACATATGTAGATGTCAACCTGAAAGACCATTCCTATTGTAACAGTAAAAAGATTTACTAGATCAATTGATTGATAGGTAGATAGATAGCATGCTAAGACTTAATATTACTTAAAATGTGTTAGAATTATGTTAACCCTTACCATCTGTCCAGTGACTTACTGTCTCTGGAGCAATCCAAATAGGTGGAGTGCCTTGATATAATCTGATCTTTGGATGGTAGGATGTATCTTCAATCAAACTGTTTTAAAACACGTCATTTGTAATCGATATTACTGATTGCCAATAAACACCAGTCGTTTGTGCTGGACAACAGGAATAGATGTGGAAGCCGATGAGCAGACAGATTGTTACAGGGGTCCCAGAGGGGAGGGAGCTCCGGGTCATTCTGTGCTACCTGGGCGAACCAGGGAAGTCTCCGGAGAAGGGCTATTTGAGTTTGGTGTTGAAGAACCAATAGCAGTTTTTCAGGTTGAAAAGAGAAGGTAACATTCGAAAGCATGGAAGCGTGAGAACCACGGCATTGTAAAGGAATGATGAGCTGCCCATCCTCCTGCGCTTTCATTGAATGGGGCCAGAGGAGACTTCATATTCAAACCAAAAATATTTTAAAAGCTATACTAAAATAGATTAAATTACATCTGCCCTCTTCAGTACTAATTACCTATTTCTCACAATTGCTAATGGAGAACTAAATGAAATAACAAAATTTGGGCCTGATCTTTGTTGCTAACAAACAACATCCTTTATTACAGGGGGAAGAGGAAAGAAAGCCACGTCGGGTCTGCCCCTGCCCAGTATAGATAAGTATGGCTGGAATGTAACCATAGAAGTGAAGCAAGTACCTGATTGATGGATCCTCTCCACTTAGATTTTGGCCTTCCACCTAAAAAACACCTTCTAGTGACTTCAGATGTGGATACTTGACAGTCAAGACTGAAACTTTATTTCTCCTAAACTTTGAATAAATGGATAACTTATTAAATAATCTCATTATTACAAGCAATAGGAGAGAAGTTTGAGGAAATAATTTAAGCATTATAATGTTCTATCTCCCTTTCTTGAAAACGGTATTTCAAAGTTAGCCTTTCTAACAGGAAATAGAATAGCTTGACAAAAGGAACCACAGCTGTATATCTAAACTGGCAGCATATTAGTATGGTGTGAAGTGATACATATGTTCACCGCCCTTTACTGGTTAAACTGTATTTCATTATCTTCTCCTTGTTTCCGCTTCTAATTCTAGCAGAACTATTTCCTATAAACAGGTCAGTTCTCTAGCAGTTTTGAGCATGAAAATTCTTTTTAAATGCCTCATCCCAACTTTATTAAGCACTGTTTTCCCTCCCTATTAATTGTAGCCCCTTGGGTACATACTTAGCAGGTCTATTGCTATAAATGGAGAGAAAAATTAATTTATCACCAATTCCAATTGTATCACAATATTTATGCCATCTGTGGTTTAAAAAAATGACTGCTTGGATTAAGAATATCTATTTTATGTTGTTATGGTATAATGAATCTACAGAGTTGATTATTATAATACTATAGCATATAATACTACAGAATGCAAGAATCCTTCCAAATCAACATTAAGTTAATCTTTTAAATCTAATTTATTTTATTTAAAAATTGCTCTACTTTGCTTAACTTAAAAAGGAGATAATTCCCATATTTTGGATTTGGGGGGTGGATTGTTTTGGTTTTTCCTGTCATTTTGTTATTTTGGCTTAACCTTTATGAGAGTGTAACATTCTCTATAACCAGTTCATACCCATTCAGTCTCTGTAGGTGTGAGTGGTAATGTTCCAGAGTGCTGAGTCATAGGATGTGGATACTGAATAATTTTAGATAATGACCCCCAGTGAGAATGTCATGAATCAGGAAACCATATCCAGATGCCTTACACAATATCCAAAGTCAAAGATAAAGTATCCCGTTTCATTGCCTTCTTTTTCTCCTGCTTCTACTCTACTCCATAGGGGATTATTCTTTTGTATCTGAAAACTTAAGCTAGAAAAAAGTACAATAAGGATTCCTTTACATGGTAAAGAAATCCCTAGTAAATAAGCTTTTGAGAAAACCAGACTTCATATGCTTTATGTTTGAGAATCCAACAGCAGCACAATACACTGTGAGTGAGATCTGCCACCAAACTAAAAGTCCTGTACTGTCACATTTAAGAATCAATCTGCTAAAGAATATTTGGGTGGTTAGAAATTCTCTTGCTTTTTAACAAATAACATCCAGCTTCACTCATTTCCTTTTGTATAAAACACTGAAATCTTTATTTTTAAAATTCTCTTTTCCTGTTCTTCTTCCATAAAAAGGTATAAATATTATTGTCAGATTTTCTTTTAGATAGATTTTGAAGCAGTAAAGACAGACTAATGTTATTACAGGTTTTAGTGAATCAGTGTTTTGAGGAAAGAGTGAGTTTAAGGCCACTTAAGAATGGTTTAAGGAGAGATCTTTTCAGACTCCTCTTTGAACCAGACCTTTAGAGCAAGGTGTAAAGTTAGAGAGAGAGGTAGAGTGTAATTTCTTCTTAATATAAGGGGAGAGAGAAAGAGAGAGAGGTATTGGTATTGAGAATCTGGCAGACAAAGCACAGAGGGACCACAGGACACAGCAGAAGTTGCTGGTGATCCACTCCTGCTCCTTGGACACTTGCCTCAATGGAGAACTCAGCTAGTGAAGAACTCAGGTAGTGAAGAACTCAGCTAGTGAACAGATCAATGGTCTGGAATCAATGGGCTAGTATGGGCTTTGAGACACAAAAGAAAGCCTGCCTTCTTCTATGATATAAAAATTTGAACAAAATATGCAAAAGCATTGCCTCTACAAATTGTAATATTTTAAGATTATTTATATACTATTTAATAAATTAATTATTTTAATACACTTTTTAAATGACTGTATTATAATCCTATTTGCTTAAACTTTGTCAAAGGTACAATAAAAGCAAAAGAATGATACGCCCTGATAAGCTTTGGCTAATCATAAGTCACCCACTGGATTCAAAGTGTTTTCTGTCCCACTCTTCTCTAACCATGGGCTGAGAATAGGGGTGGAATGTTTTCCAATGAATATTTGGGCTACTGTGAAGAGAAAAGGGACTCAATACTTGAGAAGCAAGCACTATATAATTTATTTTATAATTAAGGCAGAGCCATTTCCCTGGTTAACTCATTCCAAGAACAAAAATACTAACTGGTATAATATCCTAGCTTCCAGAAATGGCAGCTACAATCTGAGAAAAAAAAAGCTCTTTACAAAAGTGTGATGCCATGAATATATTTAGGGCCACTAATGGTTCTTAATATTTTCTTGTCAAGATACCCAGGTGGCACAGGGCTCCTCTGTGGGACTCACTACCCTGGACATACTCTGATGAGTTAAGTTGCAAGTTATCTAAAATGTCATGCATGGTAGCTGGATCTCCACTCCTACCTCCCTCACCTAAGGCTTTGCTTTATACTAAAACACAACTGAGTGAAAGTGAAGATTTGTTCTTCTAATTTATAAATTTTAAAAAAATTGTTAAACTTTAATATTTATCTCTTATAGGTAACAAATACCTTATATCAGTGGTCTTCAACCTTTTTTGGGCAAAGGACCCAAAATGTTTAATGTCAGAAAATATTTTCACGGACCGTCCTTTAGGGTGAGAAGGATAAATGTATCACGTGACCAAGACAAGCATCAAGAGTGAGTCTTAGACGGATGTAACAGAGGGAATCTGGTCATTTTTAAAAATAAAACATCATTCAGATTTAAATATAAATAAAACAGAAATAATGTAAGTTATTTATTCTTTCTCTGCAGACCAGTACCAAATGGCCCACAGACCGGTACCAGTCTGTGGCCCAGGGGTTGGGGACCACTGCCTTATATAATAGGTCTTAATTGATTGTATCCATAAAGATGTCTAGCCATAGTGGTTAAGAACTGCTGCTCTGGAGTCAAAACGTTTGGCTCTATGCAGGATGTGGCATTCTAGAAAGTTAGTGTTACTGAAAACTTGCAAGATACATTCTCTTTCCATTCCTCAACTAAGATTTGAAAAACCTTTCAATTAAACTTTCTTCAAGCCTAACTAAAACTGGGATTCTTTATTTTTTATGAGATACAGAATTACAAGACCTGGTTAGAAGTTCCTTTTAGATTAAAATTTTTACAAATTTAAAAGAGATTTTCACCATGTATTCATTAGAGTTCTCTGAAACAGAACCAATAGGATATAGTGTGTGTGTGTGAATACACATATATATATTTACTTACATCTACATATATTATATAATATATATATATGGTTTATTATAAGAATCTAGTTGGCCCTGGCCGGTGGGCTCTGCAATAGAGCATTGGCCTGGCATGTGGAAGTCTTGGGATTGATTCCCGGTTAGGGCACACAAGAGAAGTGACCATCTACTTCTTCACCCCTCCTACTTCTCTCTCTCTCTCTATCTCACCCTTCTTCTCCCACAGCCATGGATCAATTTGAGCAACTTGGCCCTGGGCACTGAGGATGGCTCCAGGACCTTGTCTCAGGTGCAGAAATGGCTCAGTTGCTGAGCAACGGAGCAGTGGCCCCAGATGGGCAGAGCATCACCCTGTAGGGAACTTGCTGGGTGGATCCCAGTCAGGGTGCATGCGGGAGTTTGTCTGCCTTCCCACCTTTAAGTAAAAAGAAAAAAAAATTAATAAAAGAATTTGGCTTATGCAATATATGGAGGATAATAAGTCCCAAGAACTACAGAATGACTCAGCAACCTGGGGCCCAGGAAAGCCAATTTGTATGGTTCCAGTCTAAAGACCAGCAGGTTCAACACCCGGGAATAGCCAATGTTTCAGTTCCAGTTCAAAGGCAGAGAAAAAAACAATTTTTCAGTTTGAAGGCTAATAGACAGGAAGAATTCTCTCTTATTTTAGGGAGTGTCAGCCTTAATTGTTTTATTTAGATTTTTAACTGATTGGATGATGGAAGATAACCTTTACTCAGTCTGCCAATTTAAGTGCTAATCTCATCTAAAAACATTCACAGACACATCCAAAATAATGTTTGACTAAATATCTGAGCACCCCAAACCCTGTCAGGTTGTCACATAAAATTAACCATCATACTCTAAAACATAGAAAACAGTGCATGGATTTAAGGGTCAGATGTATATAGTTTGAATCTCGAGGACATCTCTAGCTTTTATGTAAATTTCAGCAAGTTTTTAAGCTACTTGAGCCTTAGTAGCCTCATCTGTACATTGATTAGTATACCCACCTCCTAGGTTGATGTGTGTGTATTATGTTAAATAAAATATGCATGTAATAAAGATAAATGAGGCCTCTGCTCCTGTTTGGGGGCCTATATATTATACAAACTAGCTTAAATTTCTGGCAGAAACTTCTTGTGACAAATTATTTTACAAGGAGGTAATGGGTACTGCCATTTTCCTTGACAAGACTTATTTCTCATCTCTTCCTTCTGTCTAGAATCCTGGTATTGTTCAGGTAAGAGATAGTAGGTATCTGACTTAGAGATTCCTTAGGAAAAAAAAGTACAACCCTCCCCAATTCCAACTGGATAAACTATGACTACTCTAAGCCAATCATTATGCACAGTACTTCTGTTTACTAAATGCCAGTGGTCTAGGAGTGAGCATGTGACTCTTGCTTGCCAATGAGAGGAAAGAGAAAGTATATAGAAGAACCTCTTGAAAAAATTTCCTTACTGATAAAAGAAGACAATTTTGTGAAGAAACCCTCTCCTGTCTCTTCTTTCTGACCTTTGAAATAAGTTCTGGCAAGACAAGATGTTTAGATATGAAGTATCCATCTGGGATGAAACACTCAGGAAGCAGAAATTAAAGATGCAAAGAGCCTGGGTCCTTGATGATACTGCTGGTGTACCACACCTCACTCCAGACATGCCTTATCATCGTATCTAATCTTATTATCCAAGCCACTTTTGTTTGATTACTCTGTTACTTGCAGCCAAAAGCATCATACATGACACAAAAGATTTCAAACTCCTTTAGACTGCAACACAATTTTTAAATCACTGAGACGGTCAGGCTACCTTTTCTTGGCATTGGACAAAGACAGAACTCTATGCCTCTACCATCTACATTTATTCACACATGCATTTCAATAAGCATTGGTTGAAGGCCTCTAGTGTATGAGACATGGGATGAGTCATGTCGGTGGTGAGAGAGGAGACTACAAAGAAGAGCAAGACCTGGATCCTGTCCTAAAGGAAACTTACAACCCCGTTGGATAGATAAGAAACAAAGCAAAATCCATAGTTCTGGCCTTAAAAGAAAATTGTAAATCATTGAAGCATGTACCTATCACGTTTTATATTTTATTTTTGTATGCCCAGAATCTTGAGCTAAAAGTGGAACAAAAAGACAAAAATAAAGAGTAAAGTAGTAGAATAAAAAGAAGACATTAAACAGGAAGGGCGGAATCCCACTCTCACACTCTACTTTTCAAGCTGGAATACAGGGGCAAACGTGATTGATGCCTCAGCTTGGGGCCTCTGGAAAGAAGACAGCGAGAAAGGCAGCTTACTCTACCTGGCTCTCTTTCAGCTCAGGAGTTGGAAAGCCAATACCAAACTGGATGTCTAGGTTTTCTGGCTTTAGTACAATATAATAAATAAGACTTTGGCAATTCATGTAAGATTCTTGTACTGGGTCAGCAATTACTGTGCGTGCAAGTCCTTCAAAACGACAATCCTCTCTACTACACTCCAAATGGCTTTTCATATGTAGAAATATGATGTACTTTGTTCTTTAGTGTTTAAAGCTTAAGCAGACAGAAATGACTCTTCATCATCCACAATATAGCTAGAGTAAGCCCAAGACAACTCCCCAAAGAAGGATAAAATCCAGCATCAAAAGGCAGCATGTTATGGTGGATAAAGATTACAGACTTGGGAGCCTGTCAGATCTGAATGCAAATCCTGCTTTTACTGTGTTGTTCATGTGACCTTGGGCCTGTTGTTTTACCACTCTGAACCTCAATTTCTTCCTTCAGAAAATGATTATAATGACACATTCTTTACAGAGTTACTGCAAAGATAAATAAATTTATACATGCAGACAAAAGCTGGCCTCAGCATGTATACTCAATAAATGTTATTAGTTTTCCCATTGTCTTAATTTTGATCTTGGATACATTTTAGATTATTATTAGTATAGTCAACTCATAACTACACAGTAGCAGTAATATAAATTACTGTATTTTATTTTTCGCTCCATAAGAGACACTTTTCGCCTGACCTGTGGTGGCGCAGTGGATAAAGTGTCGACCTGGAAATGCTGAGGTCGCCTTTCGAAACCCTGTGTTTCTCCCGCAAAAGTGGAGGGGAAAATGCCTGTGCATCTTATGGAGTGAAAAATACAGTATTTTATTAAATATTTTAACACACCATTTGGTTCAGAATATTTTTTTTTCTTATTTTCCTCCTTAAAACCCTAGGTGTGTCTTATGGTCAGGTGTGTCTTATGGAGCAAAAAATACAGTATACTAAGTGACAGATCATCCCAAACTTACTTATTTTTTCATTTTTAAGTGCTTATCTACAATTACTATTGATTAGGATTAAGTTTTAAGAGACTTCAAAAAATTTCTATTAAACCAGCTTGGGATTAGCTGGAAAACTCTTCATTTTTCTCTTGCAGAATGATACTCAACGACCATAATGAAGTGGGTACCTGCTTTGTGTGTGGTATTTTACAGGGAAAAGGGAATTAGAGATGGGGATTCTGTATAAGAAGGAAAAGGGCATCTTCTCTCTCCTGGAAGAGCCAATAAAACTTGAACTCTGTCCCTTTCTCTCTCCTGTTCTTGCATTTTATGATTCATGTTTCTCCAAACTGCGAAGAGAAGAGTTAGGGCGGCTGGGACTGGAGAGGGACATGGTTGTTTTCACCCCTCAGATTCCTATGGCCTTGTACTCTGTGGATGAGTCAGCAGGTCAGCTGGTTGCATACAAGGAGTGGGAAGGTTATTCAGCAGAATTTCAGAGGGAGGAAGCGATGTTCATTCTCACAATGGTAAGTCAGAGCCAAGGACCAGACAGCTCTTCCCAGGAGCCAGGCAGGGCAGGCCTGCTTGGGCAGTGTGATGTATGAAGCTGCAGCGTGGCAGAGCGTGAACCTTACACAGCAAAACAGTGAGCACCTTCACGAGGGAAGGGGACACAGTTAGCAGGCAAATTTTGGGGACAAGCAGAGAAGCCTAACAATTTTTCAGAAGTTTTCTGTGTGCTAGATGATGTGAACCCCTGTTTTTCTCTTTACTTATAGTAAATATCTTCATTATTCCTCAGGATCCCACAGCCAGACTGGAATTTTCCTGAATATGATACTTACTATACAGAATCCAGACTGGGGGAGCAGGGGTTACACATCACCAAGGCAGTTACATAAATAGAAAGACTATATAAAGAAATAGAATATTAGCTGACAAGGCCAATCCCCAAGACCATCATCACTTCCTGCCCATTCCCTGTTTGAACCTCCACTATTGCTTCCAAGAATGTCATTGTGGAAAAATATAGAGTTTGTAGAGGAACACTGGGTTCAGAAGAAAAGAAGAAATTTTGTAAAATAAAGGCAAATAAAATCAAGGATAAATATCAGAGGAAATACAGATGGTGTATAATATGGATGAAGACTCAGTATATCATTTGGTGTTTCTCTCCTTAGACATTTTTGAGAGAGACAGGGAGAGAGAGAGAGAGAGAAATAAAGGAACCCTTACAGAAATGACTCTGGCATAAAGCAAGGGTCTGTGACTACTTCACTTACACATGTGTGCATTGGTTGAATCAGATGTCCACCTGCTGCCGATGCCCAGACCAGAGTATTCTCTGATGACAGTGTGGTGGGGGTTGATTAGAAGATATCCATTTGACAACTATGGTTCTTATGTTGTCAGAGTATATTTAAACTATATGGGAACATAATGGAAGCATATTTTCCTGGGCATAACACCCCAAAATTTTGATTTAGTAGGTCTGAGGGGAAACTCAGAAATGGGCATTTTCCATGGATTCCAGGCGATTGTGACACGAGTGTTTCTTGGTAAAAGTTGAAAAGCAATGGAGTGCACAGCCTGAAGTCGGCTGATTTGTGAGTCTTGATAATATAAATGTGCCACAGGAGCTGGCACAGAATCTGCTATGCCTGTAGGAGCAAACATGAATAAGCTTCTTTAGGCATCATTCTATAAAGGTCTACCCATTTTGTTCTTCATACTTTGGACATGACCCTGACTTAAAATGTTGGCTCAAGTTCAAGTTCAGGTTTAGTTAGCTCACTCCAGAGTGGACTGAAGAGTTAGTAAACAGAGCTGCATATAGAGCACTGCATACATGCACAGCAATTGCTAATAAACCTCAGAGTTTCAGAATTAGTTCTCAACAAGCATATTACAGCATTCTTTCATCATTTGCTACCAAATTAGATCAGTGGGTAATTTTTGTTTTTGCTACAACAGATAATGTTGATTTTTATCAAAGTTTTCAGAAGCAACACTGAGCTGAGTAGGTCGTATATTTCGGTGCAGAGTTCTGAGTAAGCGATAGAATTGAAATGTGTAGCATGAGAGCAACTTGGACTCTGAAAGTTGCATGCTTTCTGAAACATGCAAGGACCTTGCCTTGGAAATACTTAAGAGTCCTGAAAGGGCAAATAAGAGTTGTATGTATTGAGTGCCATGACAGAGGGCTCTTGAATGTCGTAATTATGGGTGCAAAGGGATCCATCTGCATGAGCTAACAAATGTTCTAGAATCCAATGTGTCTGGGGACACCAGAACTCTCAGAACCACTGCACTGCAGTGGGATTTGGCATTAGGGAACAATGTGTCTCACTCGAGTATTAAATACAATCTGCATGGATTCAATTTAGGCAGCAAAAGCTGAGGAGTGGGCTAGGGGGAAAGGGGAAGAAGCAAAGAATGAACAGAGCCAAAGTCAAAAGGACTAGGTTCCGAGGATGAGGGGCTGACTTGGCAGGTTCCCCATCAGTTCAGAAAAGTTTTGATGTTTAGGATTCTGATGGGTGAGGCAGAACATTAAAGTCTCCAAGAAGTGATGATACTCACAATGAAGCAATCATTGCTAGCTTAAATAGGATTCCCTGGAAATAGACTCTGAGTCAGACAGTGTCATGCACAAGGGTCACTGGGGAAGTGATCTCAGAAGGCAGGCCTGCATGGAAGTGAGGAAGGTATTATTGAGCAGAGAGAAGATCTGGCCTACAAATTGGTTGCAATTAAGTCTTTGAGTAATTCTACAGGGGAAGGTGGGATGGCCATTTAGAGTTGTCCCAAAATAAATGAAAGGAGCTAAAGTTTTGGGCTATCCCTTGGAAAGGGTTATGATCTTGGACAGACAGTGCTCAGTGAAGAACACAGCTGTGAGCATCAGCAGCTGATTTTTTCGGAAGCTGAAGATAGATATTGTATTAGTCAGCTCTGGCTGCCATAACAAAATACCATAGATTTTGGGTGGCTGAAACAACAGAAATTTGTTTCTCACAGTTCTGGAAGCTGGAAAGTTCAAAATTAAGGTGCAGGTCAATTCTGTTCTTGAGTGAAGACCCTCTTCTCGGTTTGCATGTGGCCACTTTTTCTTTATGTCCTTTCATGGCAGGGAGAGAGCTCTTTGTTATCTTCTTTTTCATATAGGAACACTAATTCCATCATGGGGTCCCCACCCTCATGACTTCATCTAAACCGATTACCTCCCAAAGACCCACTTCCAAATACTATCATATTGGAAGTAAGAGTTTCAACATATTAATTTGAGGGACACAATTCAGTCCATATCAGGAATATCAACCCAAAAGAAGGAATCTGGGCAGAGTATAAAAGTACCCACTACAATAATATAATTTGGGAAATCATTGAGCAGGGGCTTTGTGGCAAGACTAATAGGAAGTGGTAAACAGACATGTTTTGACTCCTGAATACAAGTAGTCGGCAAAGGCTAAACAAGTTACCATTGCCCTAGGAAAACAGGCTGGATTTGGATGGGCTTCCATTCCCAACAGGAAACTGGACACTGTCTCAGGAATTGAGATAAAGGCTCTTCCTAAAAAATAGGAAATTACATTGATGTAATCATCAATGGAAGAAGGCTGCAATTCAATATCCTTGCGCATAAGCATGTAAAAAGGAAAGATTCTACATTCTCCAAATACAAGGCATAACAGAATAGTGAAAGTAACTCCAGATCATGGGGCTCAGGGGCTCGGCTCATTGAGTTACTTGTAGCCACGTTCCTGAACCCAGGTTGTTATTTCAAAGGCAGAATTTTCACTCAACAACTATATAGTGGCTAAAAGTTCAAACTTCTTCTATAGTCTTTTATTGCTATGATCTTCAATTATCTATGATAATTGATACTCACATGTACCATGCTCTAAAGGTGAAGATGTGCTTGATAGTACAGCAGGAAGGTTTTATAGATCTTAGTTTAAGCAGACTATAACCTCTAAGGCTGAGTGAAACTACCAATCTCCCTTCCATGGATCAGAATATGTGCTCACCTCCTGGCTCAGTTTTCTAGATTCTGAATTTAAAAACTATAAAGCTGTGCCTTAAAGAAAAGAAACAACAATTCTCTCTAAATTTTACTATTTATAGTGGAAGATGGCCCCAAATACTCAATTGCTACAATTTGGAAGATTATATTACGTTACCTTTCAAATTAATTCACATTTTCCTCCTGATTTTGAGGTTTAGTAGTCTTATATGTTGCTTTTTCTTTCCTGGTGAGTCCACTTCCATCTCCCATTTATATTCATTCAGGAACTTCCTGTGAGTCTAGTAACACTTGAATTCTGAAGTCAGAGCACAGGGTATATATCGCAGACATACAATTCATTCTTATCGTCCTGCCTGTCTGTCTCGAAAAAGTCAGACTCATCAACGCCAGTCCTGAGTTATCACACCAAGAATTTGTAATGCCAATTAACTCAAAATTTCCATCATGTATAAAGATTTATGATTATTCCAGTGACATCTTGACTTGCTAAACAGCAAGCCCTGAGATTGGTAACACGAGGTGTATCTTTAAGGATGAAAGAGTCACGTCAGGAAAATGACATTAGCTCACCCTTTCCTGTGCTGATTATTTGGGAGGAAAAAAACCTTCTTAAACAAAATGTAACTCATGCACTCATTTTCCCTTATGTCAATTATACGATACATTTTATACTTTCATTTTTATGATAATTATAAACAAATATTTGAAGTAATTCTGATGTACATGGGAAATGCTATCTTTATGTCAGTGTTTCTGTTCAGAAAAAAAATTACATGACTTAAGTTATAATAACAGTATCTCTTACTGTGCAACAAAAAATTTAAGCCCATTATGTACAATGCGTAACTAGAGCAATAATAATATGTATGGAAAAGATCTAAACATTATTTAATTTAAATTACATAACTTACGAATTGCCAGACTATTGAATGACATATATATGACTTCAATTTAATTATCTGATCAGATTTTTTATGTGAAAAGTGGAATCAATTGTCTAATTTAGAAGAATGTTTGAGTTATGTTTACTTTCAGCAAACTCTCCAAAAGATTAGGCATTTGCTTAAAGAAATAAATAATCACCAAAGAATTCAATTGTATCCCAATGGCTAAACTGTAGAATTCAGCAAGAAAAATTATATTTCACCCATGGAAAAAACTATGTGAAAGATGATGAGATTTGTTTTTTTCCGACAAGTCCCTTTCATTGCACTTTTTTTTAAAAACAAATGTTATTTCTTAAATTTGGCAAAGTTTCTTACCTTTTTCTCATCTGGGCCAAAATTCAAGGCCTAGGGTGGTAAGAGGGAGTTGTTAATTATGTCTCAGGCTGAACTTTGCAGGTAATCCAACTGCTACTTTACCTGTAGAAAAGTAACATTTATTGAGGCAGGCTTTCACTTGACAGTGTTTCAACCCGTCATTAATTCATCGTTCATTCATTCATTCAGTAAACACTTATTAAATGCTTACTCTTTGCTAAGCACTAGTAAATACAAAAAATAAAAATAAAAATACAGAAGAGTTCATAAACAATATAGCAGATTCCATAAAGAATATGGTAGAGCCAAGAGATGAAGTCTGGTTTTCTAATCCAGATCATTTCATCTCACAAAAACTGAGTCTTTTTATTCATTCTTTTGTGTGTGTGTGTGTGTGTGTGTGTGTGTGTGTGTGTGTGTGTGTATTTTTCTGAAGTTGGAAACGGGGAGGCAGTCAGACAGACTCCCGCATGCGCCCGATGAAGATCCACCCGGCATGCCCACCAGGGGGCGATGCTCTGCCCATCTGGGGCGTCACTCTGCCGCAATCAGAGCCATTCTAGTGCCTGAGGCAGAGGCCACAGAGCCATCCTCAGCGCCCAGGCCAACTTTGCTCCAATGGAGTCTTGGCTGTGGGAGGGGAAGAGAGAGACAGAGAGGAAGGAGAGGGAGAGGGGTGGAAAAGCAAATGGGCGCTTCTCCTGTGTGCCCTGGCCAGGAATCGAACCCGGGACTCCTGCACGCCAGGCTGCCGCTCTACCACTGAGCCAACTGGCCGGGGCCTATTCATTCTTATTTTGAAGATAAGGAAAATGAGACTCGGGTTCAATGGCTTGCCCAAGTCTAGAGGAACTGTTTACACTCAAGTCCATCAGACTCCAAACTGCATTCTTGCTCCATTGTCTCTTCCTTGTTGCAAGATAAAACATTTTTACACTCTATTTGGAATGTGATATGAAATGTCAGTAAAGTTCTCAATGTCATAATTCCATATACTCTGAAAATTTTTCTTTATTCACTTTCTATATTTCCATTTCTTATATAAACAATGCTCAGAGATGGTTCTTTGCCTTCCTCACAAATTGGAAAACGAGACAAAACTGTACTGTATGACAAGCAATGTAGGGACCATCTGCTGACGCTGGCTTTCGCGGGGGGCCAAACCTGAGCAAGCTATAACAGTTAGACTCAAATTCAGTCAAGAATGGTCATCTTCAACAGTCCGTTAGTTGAGGTCCTTGAATGTACTTCAAGCTTACTCCTTCAGAGTTCGTTTCTCCCTCCTGACTATTGTTAGTACTAACTCTTATTTTCTATGCATAAATGCTGATGCTAGACCAGAGCAAGCTTTTAGTTATACTGTGGGGGTTACTTTGAATGACTGACCTGGGGCTTGGCCAAAGGCCAAGTGCATTGGAAACTCCCCTCTAAGTTGTGCGTTTTTAAGCTGTGGTCATCTTTTTGGGAATCCCCCCCCCCAAACTTCTTGTCATGGCAGAAATGTAACAACCCCATTTTCAGAATAGTGTACAAAGCCAGGATGTCAAAGTGAGTATGAAATAACTGGCTTTACATCTTGATTTGTCTATTCTCCTTAAAATTTTCCTCAGTATTAAACCTTTCTCTATTTGCATATTGAAGTCTTCCTGTAAAAGTCTCTGCTTCACCCCTCCTCTCCAAGATGGTGCACTCAACGTTTCCTGACAGTCTGTGTCCCATAAAATTCTAGGTACTTTTGGTTTATTATAACTAAGACTAAAGAGAAAGTTTCTAAATAGCATCTGACAGGCTTCTAAAGTAATAAGAGTTACAGACTGAATGTTTTGTCAAATACAATGATACAATTCATATTTCTAACAAGCTATTTCTTTGTTAAAAGCTGAACTAAATTTATATATATACAAAAAAGATATATTCAGAAACAACAGATCATGCATATTTAAGTTATTAGTAAAAGCACTCAATGACTGGATTTTATTTACTGTTTAGCCTTATAAAATATTTGGCCTTGGAAAGGGTTCCTAGAATGGCAGACTGTTATGAAAAGGATCCTCATTGGTAGATAGGTATCAAACTATCTCAATTATTCAAATTGTGTTATTTTCCAAATAGGCCCATTACCTCTACATGGACTAGAAGACTAAAAGGTATTCAGAAATTACTGGTTAAAAACTATCTGTGACCCAGATACTGTTTGGATTTGCATGAGATGTTTCCAAAGCAGTCTGGGAAAGCCCACAAATTCAAAGCAGCTCTTTATCCTCACCCCATTTCTGCTGAGTCCAGGAACCTTATTTCATTTCCTGCATGGTAGGCATTTTTTAGGGACTAGGTAAGCCATGACATCTGCACTGCTTTCTGAGTCATTGTCGTGAAATGATACATGCCTGGGTGTAGTACAGCTACTTGGTTCCCAGAGAAAACAAACAAACAGAAATCAGCAAGAAGCTTGAGTTTTGCTGAAAAACAAAGACAACGTACAATTCAATTTTTTAAATTTATTTTTAAAATACACGACCTTCAGCTTTTCAGTTTCCAAGTGATCATTTCTAACCCTGAGAACATATTTTAAATGAGATCTTTTGCTCTGTATGCCTCACTTCAGGAATTTGTCAGTCCTCTTCCAAGAAGGTCTGTCTTTAGGAGATTGGGATATAAAGTTCCTATTTTGATAGACCAGTGGAGCACATATTCATAGGAAAAATACCCTATATTCAAATAGCCTTAAAAATGGTTTCATCAATTTTTATTTACACAAAAGTTAATTTCTGTTGATTCTATGAATTGTCATACACAAGAGTACTAGGTTCTGGACAGCTTTAAAGAGTAAAAGACAGATCTTGCTCTGACAGAATTTAGAGTACGTAGAGCATATGGGAATGAGGATGAGGCAGGAAAACAAAGGTCCCTAACGTTGGTAGATTATGACATTGCAAACAAAGCAAAGAAGACTTCAGAGGTGGAGGAGGATAACAGCAGAGAGTGAGTCTTCTACCAGTTAGCCTATATTTAGGACAGCACTCACATTTCTTAAATCTTTAAGAAACACAAGCTAGAAATGTTACCGGAAAATTCTTAGGATAACAACAAAAACAAAAAATTAAACAACTGATTCAGCCTACCTTTCTCTCTGGGGAGGAAAAAAGTTGGATAAAAAATTGTTATCAAGTGCTTATATTATGCCAGGCATGGTTGAGATATTAAATTTTCTAATCACAACAATATCTTAGCATCATTTGCTTCATTGTTAAGATGAACTGATGAGAGGACAGGTCAAGTAACTCGTCGAAGGTCTCACAGATAAAAAATGGTAGAGTCAGGATTAAAAGCGAAGTCCAGGCCCTGGCCGGTTGGCTCAGTGGTAGAGCGGCAGCCTGGCGTGCGGGAGTCCTGGGTTCGATTCCTGGCCAGGGCATACAGGAGAAGCACCCATCTGCTTCTCCACCCCTCCCCCTCTCCTTCCTCTCTGTCTCTCTTTTCCCCTCCTGCAGCCAAGGCTCCATTGGAGCAAAGTTGGCCTGGGCACTGAGGATGGCTCTGTGGCCTCTGCCTCAGGCACTAGAATGGCTCTGATTGCAGCAGAGCAACACCCCAGATGGGCAGAGCATCGCCCCCTGGTGGGCATGCCAGGTGGATCCCGGTCGGGAGCATGCGGGAGTCTGTCTGACTGCCTCCCTGTTTCCAACTTCAGGGAAAAAAAAGATAAAAGCGAAGTCCAGCCTGCTTCTCGCAAGTGGCCTTGAATAAGCAAAGGCAGGGAAGGAGAGGAAACACAGGGCACGTGGAACAGCTGAAGTGTGTAATAAGCAGTTTAAGGCTAGGAAGCTTAGGCTACGTTGTGCTGTGGTAACAATACCCATGTCTTGGTGGCGTAGAGCAACAAAGTATTCCTGGCACACATTGTATGCCAGTTGCAGGTCTACTGAGGCTCTGCTGTGAGTTCTCTTCACTCTGGGGTATAGGCTGAAGGAACTACCCTATTTTGGACCCTGCTGATCTCACCTACAGGTATGGCCAGGAGGAAAAGCTCCTTAAAGCTTCTCTTTGGAAATGGCACATACTACTTTTGCCTTCATTTTATTGACCCAAGTTAAGTTACATGGGCAAGCCTGATGTCAGTGGGGCACGGACGTGCAGTTCCCCTTAGGGAGGAACAGCAAGTGTTGTGAAGTTGTGAAGAAGAATGCAATCTATCACAATCGGTCCTCTTGTTCTCATAAAACCATTTCCTCCTTTCTGCACCATATATTTACCCTGTACGCAAAAAAGACAACCCAAAATACGTATTTTTCATGGGATAAGCCCAAAGTTCAGGATCTTGTGAAACTTTCTAAATTAGGTCTGGAGGTTATTCATTTTGACCCAGAGACCTATACAATAAAAGACAAGTTATTTACCCCCTAGACACCCAATATATGATGACAGAGCAAGAACAGGACAAGGAAGAACCAGAAACGTAACAATCTCTGGGCCACTGCAATTTTAAGATTCCACTGGGCAGCCACAGTGAGGGGCTCTGACCTGGGGGTGGGCCTCCCAGTTCAGGTCACTACAGATCTGGGGCAAGCTTGATTTGTGGGATAGAATAACATGTTTTGAATTGGAAAGAAAAGTAAAGGTCTGATTTTTTATTTTCTTTTTTTTTAACCTGGAGTGGACTTTTAAATATTTGAAAGCAAGTCTTATTCTGGATTAGAAAAAGATATTAAAAGCATTGTGATGGGCTGAAGATATTTTAAAGCACAGGAAAAGAAAATTGAACAGAACACTGTTCAAAATAGTGACTACAGAAACTGCAAAACTATTACATGTTTCTACCTCACCGAGTTCAGACTTTCTATAAAACCAAAATTGTCAGATAGAGGGGGGAAGTCCAAGATGACTACATTTTCTCTCTTAGATGGCTAGGGAAATGGTGATACTATACATAGACATTGGGGAATACAGAAAGCAGATTTCAGAAAGGAGCGATGGCTCTAACCTTGGATATTTTAGATTTACTAAACTATCAACGTTGACTTAATACATGGTCAAGGGAAAAAAGGAAAGTGCAGAATTATAAGAAACATGTTCAGACAGTGGAAGCTCACAGTGTATGGGATTAGGTAAGACTAGCCTACAAGAAGCGTGCGGAGGACCCGGGTTCGATTCCGGCCAGGGCACACAGGAGAAGCGCCCATTTGCTTCTCCACCCCTCCCCCTCTCCTTCCTCTCTGTCTCTCTCTTCCCCTCCCGCAGCCAAGGCTCCATTGGAGCAAAGATGGCCCGGGCGCTGGGGATGGCTCCTTGGCCTCTGCCCCAGGCGCTAGAGTGGCTCTGGTCGCAACATGGTGACGCCCAGGATGGGCAGAGCATCGCCCCATGGTGGGCAGAGCATCGCCCCATGGTGGGCATGCCAGGGGGCGGGGGTAAGGGGGGGAAATAGTAGGTTTGGATTTGTTTGCTGAGTTGCTTTTATTAAACTGGAGGTTGAGGAAGTTAATTCGCTCTCCTCCTCCAGCATGGTGCGGAGGCTGTGCCCTGTCCCAGTGCTACATTGATCACTCCTCTAATGTCTGTCCAGTGTCTGTCTGGGAAGCCCAGACATCCGAGTTTCTAAGCAGTGCCCTCCCACTGCCCAACACCCGCCTTTCATCTCCCAGGAGCATCGTTGGAAGGCAGTTTTCACAGACAAAGAAAAAACAAAAAGGCAGAGCAAGATTGAGATAAAACTGATGATCTCAAAACCTAAGTCAAAAAATGTCTGGCTGGGTATAGGTCTGACTAATTCACATGTCATGAATAGGTATCCTTATCCCACTACTATAAAACTCTATTCATCAGCTCCTTCTATAACTTGCTGCTTTCCCAAAGGTAGGTCAAAACTCAATGTTGTCATCTGTTCTTTACCACTACCATAATTATTTTTCAAAAACATGTTATTTATGTTAATATATAATTGATTTATTTTTGCTTTAATAAAATATTTCAATATTTAATTAATATATTATTTAATATATTATCTAAAAACTATATTACCTGAAATAGTAAATATTTTAAATGTCTCCACTTTGATTTCTAGTAGAGTTAACAACAATATCAGTAATATAATACTTGTTTTATTTTACTTTATTTTGTTAGTTTTATTGGAGCATGACTGACAAAATTGTTAGATATTTAAAGTGTGCATTATGAAGATTTGATATACATACACATTGTAAAAGGATTATTTTTATCTAGTTAATTAACACATCTATCATGACAAATATTTATCTCTTGATTTTTGGTAAATTCAAGTTCTACTTTCTTAGCATATTTCAGTTATAGTGCCGTCCACTAGAGTCACTATGCTGTACATCCTTAGATAGTTTTCTTCTTATAGCTGAAAGTTTGTACTCTTTTACCCCCTTAGCCCCTGGCCACCACATGTTTATATTCTGTTTCTATGAATCAGACTTTTTATTTACATTCCATATATAACTAATTTTATGCAATAGTTGTCTTTCTCTGTCTGACTGATTTAACTTAGCACAATACCATCAAGGTCCATCCACGTTGTTTCAAATGGCAGGATTTTCTCCTTTCTCATTGCTGAATAATATTCTATCATATGTGTGTGTATCATATATATGTATATATATACACATACACATACATATATATCACATCTTTATCCATTCATTTTTTACTGGACACAGGTTGTTTCCATATGTTGGTTATTGTGAATAATGATATAACAAGATGCAATATCTCTGATATTTGTTTGTGTTTCTTTTGAATATATACCCAGAAGTGGGATTGCTGGATCATATGGTAGTTCTATTTTTAATTTTTTTGAAGAAACGCTATACTGTTTTCTGCAGTGGTTGCATCAATTGTATACAACCATACAAGATTTTTTTTTCTCCACATCCTTGCCAACACTTGTTATCTCTTTTCATTTTGATGACAACCATTCTGACAGATATGAAGTGATATTTCATTGTGGTTTCAACCTGCATTTCCCTGATGATAAGTGATATTCAGCACCTTTTCTTGTACCTGTTGGCCATTCATCTGTATTCTCTGACAAAAAAAAAATAGTTTCTCTGTACATTTTAAATCAAATTGCTTGGTTATCTTTGTTTTGTTTTGGTTTTTTGGCTATTGAATTATATGAGTTCTCTATACATTTTGGATATTAATGCTTATTGAAAAAATTATTAGCAAATATTTTGTTTTGTTCCATGGTTTGTCTTTTTCATTGTGTTGATGGTATCCTGTGCAGAGACTTTTTAGTTTGATATAGTCCTACTTGTTCATTGTTGCTTCTATTGCCTTTTCCTTTGGTATCAAATTTAAAAACTCATTGCCAAGATTGATGACAAGCAGTTTACCCCCTTATGTTTTATTCTGGGAATTTTATAGTTTCAGGTCTTAAAGTTAGCCTTTAAATGACTTTGAGTTGATTCTTGTGTATGACATAAGACAGAAGCCCAGTTTCATTCTTTTGCATGGTACTGTCCAGTTTTCTCAACTACATATAACCCATATTTTTAAAAGTTTGTTACTATCCTTGCCTGAGCGGTGGTAGTGCAGTGGATAGAGCACTGACCTAGAACAGGGGTCCCCTAACTACGGCCTGTGGGCCGCATGCGGCCCCCACCGCACTTCCGGAAGGGACACCTTTCATTGGTGGTCAGTGAGAGGAGCATAGTTCCCATTGAAATACTAGTCAGTTTGTTGATTTAAATTTACTTGTTCTTTATTTTAAATATTGTATTTGTTCCCGTTTTGTTTTTTTACTTTAAAATAAGATATGTGCAGTGTGCATAGGGATTTGTTCATAGTTTTTTTTTATAATCCGGCCCACCAACGGTCTGAGAGACAGTGAACTGGCCCCCTGTGTAAAAAGTTTGGGGACCCTTGACCTAAAACGTTGAGGTCCCAGGATCAAAACCTTGAGGTCACCAACTTGAGCATGGGCTCATCTCACTTGAACCCAGGGTCACCTCCTTGAGCACACTTTCATTAACACGATCCCAAGGTCGCTGGCTTGAGCAAAGGGTCACTGGCTTGGCTGAAGCCCCTGTTCTAGGCATGCATGAGAAGCAAACAGCTAAAGTGCCTCAACTAGGAGTTGATGTTTCTCATCTCTCCCCCTTCCTCTCTCTAATAAATAAATTAATTAATTTTAAAAAGTGAGCTTGTTAGGATCCTCAATAATTTTTAGAATGTAAATGGATTCTGAGACCAAAAAGTTGGAGAACATATGAGTTATATCATTCAGTCCACCTGTATAGCCTACAAATTAATTACTGCTGCCACTGCCCACCCTTTATCCCACATCTACAATGTTATCATAAGTTGTGCTTCGGCCACAAACGATCACTTTTGTTTGAGAATAACAGGAGGGACCACTGGAATCAAAGCTTCTTGAGTGCAAGAACTGTGTCATTTTCTTTTTCTTTCTTTCTTTTTTTTTTTTTTTTTTTTTTTTTACAGAGTCAGAGAGAGGGATAGATAGGGACAGATAGACAGGAACGGAGAGAGATGAGAAGCTTCAATTATCAGTTTTTTGTTGCGACACCTTAGTTGTTCATTGATTGCTTTCTCATATGTGCCTTGACCGCGGGCTCTCAGCAGACTGAGTAACCCCTTGCTAGAGCCAGCGACCTTGGGTCCAAGCTGGTGAGGTTTGCTCAAACCAGATGAGCCTGCGACAAGCTGGCGACCTCGGGGTCTGGAACTTGGGTCTTCCACATCCCAGTCCCATGCTCTATCCACTGCGCCACCACCTGGTCAGGCAACAACTGTGTCATTTTCATCCTTATATCTTCAGTACCTATCCTGAAGCCTTAAACAAAGAAGTTGATTAATTTTAAAATTGTATATAAATCAAATGATGTGACAGCCTGATTTATTGAAATAAAATAGATTTCTTGGTTTGCTTGATGTTCAAAGGAGAATTTGAAATTATATTAATGATGCTAAGTGAGAAAGTGCTGATGTGACCTGAACAGACACCAAATAACATTATATTTTAAATTATAACAACCATAAAACAGTAACAGCTAATCTTACCTACATGCTTCATGTATCAAACACTGAGCTAAGCACTTTACATTCATTATATCATTTATTCTCAAAAATAACTCCAGGAGTCAGGTGTTACTATTCTAATTTAACAGACAAAGATACTGATAGTCGTAGAGGCTAAACCACACAGCTTACTTAAAGTTACGCACTAGTGAAGGATAGAGTTTGACTTCTTTCTCCATCAAAATATGCTCTTTCCCTGCCTACCTTAAAATGATAAGAACTGTTTAGAGCCTTTTTGTTTATTATGTCATTCACAGCAAGGTGAGAGTCTTAGGTAATACTTACAGCTGTGGAAACCAAGAAGCAGAAGAGTTCTGAAAATTATGTAAGTTCTCACATTAAGTGAGAGTCAGAGCAAAGTCCCAGCCAGAGGCATCTTCTGCTTGGGCATGGAGCCATTGTCCCCCAGGAAATCTATGGATTCAACAGGCATTTCCGTTGAACCAATACCTACTAAGTATGTGTTCCAATGACAGCCCATTGCTTGAGCTGGAGACAGACTCTGTCCTTCCAGGACTAAAACCCTAACAGTACATTAATTAATAGATATTTTGAGCATCACTACCTGATGAGTAAAACTGTACATGTAGGTACAGAGAAAAGAGAGTTGTGTACAGCAGTGGTCCCCAACCCCCGGGCCGCAGACCGGTACCAGTCTGTGGGCCATTTGGTACCGGTCCGCAGAGAAAGAATAAATAACTTACATTATTTCCGTTTTATTTATATTTAAGTCTGAACGATGTTTTATTTTTAAAAAATTACCAGATTCCCTCTGTTACATCCATCTAAGACTCACTCTTGACACTTGTCTCGGTCACGTGATACATTTACCTGTCCCACCTTAAAGGCCGGTCCATGAAAATATTTTCTGACATTAAACTAATCCATGGCCCAAGCAAGGTTGGGGACCACTGGTACACAGGACAGAAAGTAAATGAGAGGTGATTTATGTAGAAAAGGGGGATATGTGGGAAATAGAGGTGAGAAAGACTATTTCTATAAATTATTCCTGCCCATAGTGATTGTTTCCTGAGGTATGAAGGGAAGCAAACAGAAGATCAAGGGGTTGGGTTTGTGTTTTTGACTGATATTACCTGTATGGCCTAGGGAAGCCACAGTAGTCCTGGGTCTGTTTTCTGTCAATAAAATAAGAAAGTTAGGTTAGGTCAGTAAGTTTTAATTTTCTCTGTATCACTTCCAGTCTCACTACCAAGAAATAAAATTCAGTATGTTTGTCTTCCCAGAAATAACATTTAATATATATATACTTAATAGATCTTGAAGATCATTCTCTAAGAAGACATACAACTTTATTTTTCCTTTAAAAAGGGCTATTTAGTATTCTATTATATGAAGGAACTATAATTTATTTAGACAGACCCCTGTGAAAAGACATTTAAGTTGTTTCTAATTTTTTGTTATTATAATCATTGCCATGGTTAACTTTCTATAGTAATTTAAATCTCCAGTGTTTGGTGGAGAATACATCATTTTTTGTGGAAGTTCTAAGGCATCTCCCTGGAGCCCCAGGGTTCCAGGAAGCATAGTTTGACAACTACTAAACAAGATGATTTTAAATTTCCTTTTCTCTCAATTAAACTCTTTTAACCTTTAGTGTTTCTTGTCTCTCAAACCAGATTATAATAAGTTTGAGGCTACTGATTGTTTAGCATACCTTTGAACCTTTTTGAAAGAATAGTCTACATTCCTGTACTCAACCTTGCAACCAATCCACTAGGTGATTTTCAACCATTTTCTTATCTCTGTGGCGTGAGCCACTATTCACAATCTTATCCTCCCAGAAACTCTCTCCTTTCTCCCCTTTTTTGATGACTCCTTTCCCTGAGTTTAATCCCAGCTTTCTGATCACCTCTCCGGCTTCTTCAGGAGCTCTTTTCTCTTTACTCAGCCCCTCGCATCTCATTTCCCATGGCTCTGTCATCTGACTGTTATTCTTAGTCTAGTCTCCTTCCCATTCATTGGCCTTGACTTTCCATTCTTTCTCATCTGTAGTAATCAGTCACCAAGTTTACTAAGATCTCTTACATATATTTAAATCTGTTTATGTCTTCTCATCCCCACAGTCACTTGCTAGGCAAACCCCCATCTCCCGAAAGTACTGCAGCATCTCCCGACTGGAGTCTTTGCCTCTGGTTTAGTCCTTTCCAGTGCATTGTGCTTCCAGTGAACTTAATATACCTACTCAGGTAATCATATGTCAAATGTGTTCAACAGTCCCTGAACCATTCAAGAACAAGCCCAAATGCCTTTGTTTAGTACTGTTGAAAAACAAAATTTAACTGAGTAAATGTGAAGCTCTAATTGGCTTTATTAAGAGATTCATTAATCAGATAGCATCCCAACTGGCAACTAGAAAGGCACTTCAGGGATTGTACAGAATGAAAGGTTTTTATAGGAAGAAGGGTGGGGCAAGGGAACTTTTAGCAAAAGAAAAAAAAAAGGATTATTTTGGCCCTGACTGGTTAGCTCAGTGATAGAGCATCAGCCCAGCATGTGAGTGTCGCAGGTTCAATTCCCATTCAGGGCGCATAGAAGAAGTGACCATCTGCTTCTACATCCCTCCCCCTCTCCCTTCTCTCTTTCTCTCTCTCTCTTTTTCCCTCCAGCAGCCATGACTCAAATGAGCAAGTTGGCCTTGGCTCTGAGGATGGCTCCATGGCCTTGCCTCAGGTGCTAAAATAGCTCAGTTGCTGAGCAATGGAGCAGCAGCCCCAGATGGGCAGAGCATCAGCCCCAGACAAGGGTTGATAGATAAATCCTAGTAAGGGTACATGTGGGATTCTGTCTCACCACCTCCCTGCCTCTTGCTTAATATAAAAAAAGAAAGTTATTTTTAGAAAAAGATATCTTTATGTGTGGGAGAAGGCAAGGGTTTTTTGAAAATTTTTATTGAATGTACTGTAGTGACATTGATTAATAAAATTATGTAGGTTTCAGGTATATAAGTCTATAATACATCATCTGTATATTGTGTTGTGTGTTCAACACCCAAAAACCCTGGAAGAAAATACAAGGCAGTAAAGTCTCAGACATTTTTCATAGCATTGTGATTTCACTATGTGGAATATTAAAACAAATCAGAACAAATGAATAAACAAATAAATAAAAACAAACTTATAGAGGCAACTAACAGACCAGTTGTTACCAGAGGGGAAGAGGGTACACGTAGGAAGGGTACAATGAATAAAAGGGATCAATTGTATGATGATGGAGGGAAACTAGCCTTTTGGAGGTAAGCACAATATAGTGTATACAGATGTCGAATGACAACGTTGTACACTCGAAACCTAGATAACGCTGTAAACTAATGTTAACTCAGTAATTTTTTAAGCTGGGTAGTTATAATTAACATAAATTACTTTAATGTATTCCTTCCTCTAGTTAACTTATCTCCATTATATTATTAGAGCAGACATGGTCAATAAACTATTTTTTCCTAGAGAAAAAGTGAAGCTGACATCTACATTCGTTGGGACTTTGTAACATTGCCAAATACGAGTCAATGAAAAATGATCAAGAGCGTGGTGCAGCAGATAGAGCATTGGACAGGGACGTGAAGACTCAGGTTCAAAACCCTGAGTTCTCCGGCTTGAGCGCGAGCTCACCGGCTTGAGTGTGGTCACTGGCTTGAGCCCAAGGTTGCTGGCTTGAGGAAGGGGTCACTCACTCTGCTGTAGCCCCCCAGTCAAGGCACATATGAGAAAGCAATCAATGAACAACTAAGGTGCCCCAACAAAGAACTGATGTCTGTCTGTCCCTCTCTCTGTCTCTGTCAAAAAGTAAAAACAAACAAACAAACAAAAATTGATCAAGAGAAAGTTGGGGCAAAACATATCTTATAATACCTTATTCTAATATAAAGTGGGACTATTTTCTTGTTTAGTGTTTACTCTGGTCCTCTGTAGATGCTTTCATTCTTGTTTTTCTGTATTCACGTTTCTCCCTTGAATTCCTGTCACTCTAATACTTTCTCCGAAATGCTCTTATTCTGCCTCCCACTGCACCATCTTGCTCTAGGCTTCCCACGTCCGTCTTCTCCCCCAGCCAGGCTCCCCAGGCTTTACTTGGCCCCCTGACCCTCCTTCCTCTCCCAGGACTGTATTTCCCCTGCTTCTCGTTTGCCTCCCAGCAACCTAAGCAGAACAATACTGGAAATGGAACTGGCACTCTGACAAAGGAGAGAGCAGTTGGAAAGAAAACTTTACTCATCAAGGAAGAGGCAAATATCTTAGAAAATATCTCTGAGAAGATGTTTGCTAAATCATCTGCTTCTTCAGACGTGGAACTTTCAACAACATGGGTTCCACTTCGGTGGAGGTGGGCTAGAAGTGCCTGCCTGGGCTGGATGAATGAGCAGATGTGAAGAATTATAGGCCTCAATAACCTAGCCTTGAATAAAAGTCAAGATTTTTCCCTTTATTCATGTTCTTTCTTTCTTTCTGAAAGCCCCGTTGCAGGAATTCAAAGGGCCGAGCTCTGCCCTCAGCTGTGAGTCATGACTCCCACTGAAGCCAAGGAGCTCATATGTATGTATTCAGAGGAAGTATTGGGCCTCAGGGACTCAGATTAAATAACAACAGCCCAGTCGTTTGTTTGCTTATTTGCTTAAATCTTTATAAAAGAAGCAAAGGTCCTGCTGTACCTGAAAGCCTTTTTATAATCATTTTAAAAATACACAGTAGAATTTAAATTCCCACAGTAGACCTCCTGCATTATGGCACAAATAATAACAGTCTATCTTACCCTGTGCCCCAGGTCCAGGAGAGAGTCATAGGAAAAGAGGCAGGAATGAATTTCTAACATGCCAGCCTTTCACTGAGAAAGTTCTGTTTGTATCCCCAGGGAACACAGCACCAGGGACTAGAATTCAGTGTTCCCTGTAACGGGCATGAAATACCTAAACAGCTTTGATTTTTCAAAGCTAGATGACTTAAGGTAACAAGGGCCACTGAACAGGCTCTGGGAAAAACAAAACTACACAAGCTAGAATTCCACCCTGGATTTCTCTCTCCTGTATTCCCTCCCTCCTAGTTCACAAACCCTTTCTCCTCCTCTTACGGTTCTCCTCCCACAGCAAATCAAAAACATATCCTATACAAGTTCCTTTTGCCATCTCTCTCCCAGAAGTTTTTTTTTTTTTCCTACAGGTGTAGAAACAATGTACTTTATTTAATCCAGATAACAACTCTATCAAATACTTTTTTAAAAAACAGGATAATTTCTTTAACTTCTGAGATGTGTAAAAATGTTATACTCTGCCATTCCTGTTATAATGTATTTTTCATTTTTAAAAGGTTTCATTTACATTTTTATTGCTTTAAAGATATTATACACCAACCATATTAAACAATAAAAAATAGAGATAAATAAAGCAAAAAGTAAAAAATCTCCCAATTCTGTTTTCCAGAGGCAACCACTATTAACAGTGTCAATAGTATTTATATTTAAATCCTTAAATGGAAAATGAAATATTAAAAGGACTGGCCAGAGAGTATATACTGTTGTCTCCCTTCCAGATGTTTCTGAGCTCCCTAGTCCCCAGACAGGTTCCTAGGAGCAGACAGGAGTGTCTAGTCCCAGAGAGGGTTCTAGGAGCAGACAGGAGTGTCTAGTCCCCAGAGAGGGTTCTAGGAGCAGACAGGAGTGCCTAGTCCCCAGAGAGGGTTCTAGGAGCAGACAGGAGTGCCTAGTCCCCAGAGAGGTTCCTAGGAGCAGACAGGAGTGCCTAGTCCCCAGAGAGGGTTCTAGGAGCACACAGGAGTGCCTAGTCCCCAGAGAGGGTTCTAGGAGCAGACAGGAGTGTCTAGTCCCCAGAGAGGGTTCTAGGAGCAGACAGGAGCGTCTAGTCCCCAGAGAGGTTCCTAGGAGCAGACAGGAGCGTCTAGTCCCCAGAGAGGGTTCTAGGAGCACACAGGAGTGTCTAGTCCCCAGAGAGGGTTCTAGGAGCACACAGGAGTGTCTAGTCCCCAGAGAGGTTCCTAGGAGCAGACAGGAGTGTCTAGTCCCCAGAGAGGGTTCTAGGAGCAGACAGGAGTGTCTAGTCCCCAGAGAGGGTTCTAGGAGCAGACAGGAGTGTCTAGTCCCCAGAGAGGGTTCTAGGAGCAGACAGGAGTGTCTAGTCCCCAGAGAGGGTTCTAGGAGCAGACAGGAGTGCCTAGTCCCCAGAGAGTGTTCAAGGAGCAGACAGGAGTGTCTAGTCCCCAGAGAGGTTCCTAGGAGCAGACAGGAGTGCATAGTCCCCAGAGAGGGTTCTAGGAGCAGACAGGAGTGCCTAGTCCCCAGAGAGGTTCCTAGGAGCAGACAGGAGTGCCTAGTCCCCAGAGAGGTTCCTAGGAGCAGACAGGAGTGTCTAGTCCCCAGAGAGGGTTCTAGGAGCAGACAGGAGTGTCTAGTCCCCAGGGAGGGTTCTAGGAGCAGACAGGAGTGTCTAGTCCCCAGAGAGGTTCCTAGGAGCAGACAGGAGTGTCTAGTTCCCAGAGAGGTTCCTAGGAGCAGACAGGAGCGTCTAGTCCCCAGAGAGGGTTCTAGGAGCAGACTGGATTGTCTAGTCCCCAGAGAGGTTCCGAGGAGCAGACAGGAGTGTCTAGTCCCCAGAGAGGGTTCTAGGAGCAGACAGGAGTGTCTAGTCCCCAGAGAGGGTTCTAGGAGCAGACAGGAGTGTCTAGACACCTCTGACGTTTTCCAGTATCAGCCTGGAATATCTACCTGCTGGCAAACTCCTTCCTTGTAGCTTGCCCTTGTCCTTCACTTTACTGCCTGAACATAAGTAGAAATATCTTCCCATGCTTCTAAACTCCGACTACTCCAAGATGCCCCAAAGCCAGGGTTCAGAGTTATTCGCACTGTGCCCCCTGCCCATCCTCTGTTCTATCTCCTTGGCCTGACACTGGACACTTTGGCTCATATGGCAAAAATAGGCCCGTTTGTTTCTGTGTATAAACAAGATTAAACTCAACCAATACTAAACAAACAAACAAATAAAACTTTGGAACATTAACATTGCTGGACAACTAAGGAAAAGACAAAACAATTATGTAATAGTAATCCTGATGGTACAATTATGTGAAATGGCTATAATTTATATCTAGATCCTAAGGTACATAATACTAATTAACCATATCATTCAATGTGTTATCATTCATTCATCTAACAAGCAAATGTTTATTGCCTTGATGAATTTAATATTGTAGTAAAATTATTTTATAACATGTATTAGATATTGTTTTATTGGCTAACATCCTCCTAGAAACGTCATTGCCATTCCTTAGAATGATTATTGCTTCAAACACACTTTCCAGCCTAAGGGTAGCATGAGTTGCCAAATTAATGTGATTCCACACACTTGCCCATTATCAACGGATCCAGTCATAAGCACTAGACCCAACCTACGCCAGAAAGACTCCTTCTGTGGGAATGTTTTGAATGAGAACTGACAGCAAGTCCGTTTTTGCCCTGAGGGGGAAACCGTGGTAGGGGTCTGAAACCCAGGAGCTACATGCTACTTTCTTTCCCACACGTGGAACAGTAATTCTCAACCCTGGCTGCACATTAGGATCACCTCTGGAATCTTACACAAACCCCCAGAATTCTACCATTAGAATGTCTGGGCTGGGACCCAGTGTCAATGTCTCTTTAAAACTCCCCGGGTGACTTGAATGTACAGTTGATGATAGGAACAACTGAACTGAAAAAAAAAGTTTACAGTGTGAAGAAAGAGTCATGATGAGCTGTGATGCCCAGAAGAGACACACAGACACACACTGGTGGAAAAGAAAGCCCTGTTTTAGGTATTCCATGGGCTGAATTGCTTCCTGGACTTCCTTTCTCACTGTCTGTTGACAAATTCTTTTTTCAATTACCTGAGATATTCTAGTGTCTTTCCAATAAATCCTACTTTTATCCTAAGCTAATTTAAGTTGCATTTGTGTGATCTGCAAACAAGAAAGTCTAAACTAAGTCTCTGTTTTTGTGTGCTCAGGCTTAATAGATTTTTTACACTTGTAGAAGAGTTTCTCTCCATTCTGTTCTCATTCACTAATTTACTAAGCCGTAATGTCTACAATATTCCAGGTTCTGTGCTACTTACTAGGAATACTAAAACAAAGAGACTATACAGTCTTTTTATTAGAACAGCTTTCACTCAAATGAGATAAGTGACTTACCATCAGAGAGAAAGAGCAATAGAAGGAATGTTATGACAAGTTACTGTGAGAGCACTGAGAAAAGCTGCAGTGTGATGAAATCAAGGAAGCCATCATAGAGTAGGTGGCCCTGGTGTTGCCTCTGGAGCAGTGTATTAGTGTCTCCTGGTAGACAATGAAGTATCGACAAGAGGAACTACACAAAGAGAGTAAGGTGTATCAAGGGAATGAAAGTACTTTTGTTGTGGTTGGGGCTGCAAGTTCATGCTAGGGGTTGGAGGAGGGCAGAGACAGGGAATAGACCATGGACAGCTGCATTTGCCATGAGATTTTTGTCTGGTGGCTACTGCAGAGACTTTGGAATGATTTAGAGAGAGCAGTGCTATGAACAGATTTGCATGCTGAAAAATAATCTTTCTGGAGAAGCGGCTGTGTAGAGACCAGACTGACTGGAAGAAATCAAGTGAAGAGAACACGGCAAATGTCCAGAGAGAAATGATGAGGTCCTGAACTAAGATGCTGATAATGAGAACCTAGAAGGTAGATTTCTCTGGCTATGATAATCAATGGTGATCTAATAAAACAGTGTGTATGAGTGGGCAGTAATGAAAAAAAAAAAAGATGGGGATGAAACGCTAAAGGAGGCTTACATATAAAGAACATGGGGGTTTTTAGGTACAAAAAATTTGCTTGCAAAGGGAGGAGAATAAGCTAGACAGCTAGGAACACGAGGGGCTGTGGCATTGAACAACAGCGCTAATGACTTCTGCACTGGGTTTAAAGAGAATGTAATCATCCACCAGGTTCCTTTTGTTTTAAAAGATCTTGTTTTTACTCTGAGACTAATCAGGGGATGTGATTGACTACACAACCAAAAGCTGCTGTTTTTCTCTGAGCCTCCTCCCAGGCCCCAGCGCCCAGAGGGCCAACTTTATGTCCAATCTGGTAGTCTTGCAGACTGGAAAACTGGAGAGAGATGGAGAGGGAATGTGCGCAAAGTATCCAACTAGAAGTCTGGCACTGACCGGCTTAGCTGTAATGACAGTGGGACATAACCCAGGCCAGGCTGGACTTTTTGGCAGGTAAACTGGAGGTAAGGTTTCTCTAAGGCGGTCTGGGCGACTCCAGTCGGGAACAAATGAAGTGGGTGAAGGTAACCTAGGTTGAAGATTTTGCACATGGTTATAAAGTGAGATTGTGATATTCACAAGGTGAGATTTCTGTTTTGACTATTTTCTTTGTTTTCTCTAGGTCCTTTACCTTAGCAAAAGTTTCTTTAGATTTTAACTCCTGAGTAGCTATAGTCTGATGAATCAAAACTCCTCCTACTGTATACTCTGCATATTTTCGTATTGATATAAACATGATCATGGCTCTCATGAACCAGAGGTGGGGATACTATAAAATATCATAGGTATTGGGATATAAGAGGGATAGGATAAAGGGAAGTCTGGTGAGTTTTCCTTCTCCAAATAGATTTCTATCATAGCTTTTTATTACATTTAATGTAAAACTCAAAGCCTGTAATCCAGACTATAAAACCTACATGCCCCGCCTCCGCTCCTGTTAGGGCCCTTTCCCTCCTGGACTAGGTTCCGATCACTCAGCCTTTCATTTCTTTTTTCCCCCAAGGCCAATCCAAACTCTTTTATTATGTAGCAAATTTGTACAGTACTAAATTTTCTACAGCCCAATTAAATGCCAATATTCACTGTAAGCCTATTTTGTGCCACTGACAAAACTGGTAAATGCAGTGTGTTTGCATGGAAGGAGATCATTCTAGCAGAAATGGCAGAGGGAATAGCAAAAGTGTGAGCCAAAAAGGAAATGAAGAGTTTGTGTGTTTTTGTATGGGAGAGAGAGAAAAAGAGAGGGACAGACAGACAGGAAAAGAGAGAGATGAGAAGCATCAATTCTTTTTGCAGCTCCTTAGTTGTTCATAGATAGCTTTTTCATATGTGCCTTGACTGGGTAGTGGAGGGGTTCCAGCCAAACCAGTGACCCCTTGCTCACGTCAGTGGTCTTGGGCTCAAGCCAGCGACCATGTGGTCATGTCTGTTATCCTGTGCTCAAGCCAGTGACTCCACGCTCAGGCTGGTGAGCCTATGCTCAAGCTGGCGACCTCAGGGTTTCAAACATGGGTCCTCAGCATCCCAGGCCGACGCTCCACTGTGTCACAACCCGGTCAAGTGAGTTTTAATTAGACTGAATTTTTTAATCTATTCTTACCAGCTGAAAAAAGAGAGCAGGTACACAGACTCATGAGTTCCACTAGCATGGATGTCATATATATGTGGAAAAGTGATTTTTGACAAAGGGGACATGGAGAAAGAGGACCCAGTAAGTCATGGTTCTTAACAGTAGTTCATAGATATAGAAAAGAGTATAAAGGAAGTTCGAGTTAGTGAGAAAGCCTGGTTTTCAATGAGCCATCAATCAGAGTTGAAGGACAGACAGTCACTGACAAGAGGAAGGAGGGGTATCCATATTTTCACCTTTGCCTCATCTAAATTTGCTCACCAGGCTTCCTTTTTTTTTTTTTTTTTAACCAACACCTGACTTTTCTTTGGGAAACCACCGCTACCTCACTGCATTTGTCTTGGGGGGACTGCTAGTTTTAAGGGATCTGCCTTAGTCAAGAAGTAAGCACATGGCATAGACTAAGACTGTGAGCAGAGCAGATGATGCGAAGTTGGAAAATACATAGACTGATGCATCTCAGTGCTCTGAAGTGAATGCCTGTGAGGTGCTGCTCCACACAACTCGCTTCCTCCAGAGAGTCAGATTCCTGTACTTTTTAGACTAGAATTGAAACAGTTCCTTCTAGTTATTTACTTTTTAACTTTTACATATTTGTTTATTGGATTTATTTTGGCCAAAGTTTGTTTTCTGTATTTGTTAACAAAGAATCCCATGAAAATATACACATTACCTATCAGATTACTTAATGCTGATTATGGATTCATTTCCCCCACACACACTTTTTTTTTTAAAAATAAATCAGAGTATTTTTAAACTCTACAAAAATTTGAAATTTGAGCAAGATTTAAATTTAGTTTTCTGTACCATGCCAATTGCAATTCAGAAATGGTGTAAGATTCTGAAAAATATACCAGCCAGAGAAAGGCATAGGCAGGGTCCCAGAGATATGGTAAAAATAACCTAATCTAAGTATAGACTTTTTTGGTAATTGAGAGCATGCCTAAAAAAGGGAAAAGGGTAAAATAAAGGTAAATTCAACCAAGAAAATGATAGTTGCTAACCTACAATGACATAAGGGATGTGAGAGCAGACAGTTAGTTAGGTGTGATTATTGCATTATGATTGCATAAGAAAATATTCTTGCTGTTTTTTGATGTACACTTTTGTATTTAGGGTGAAATAACATGACATTTGGGTTCTTTTTAAAAATACTCCAGCAATAAAAACAACCTCAAAGAAATTATGAACTATAAAACGAGGCAAAAACGTTGATGACTACTGGAACCCCTCATTGTAGTACCATTCTCTCTACTTCTGTGTAGAGTTGAGGGTTTCCAAAATGAAAAAAAAGTTTAAAAATATTGAGACACCTTTAAGAACTTAATTCTTCTGTGTATCTGTGTTCTTTAGGCCCTTTCATCGTTTTCAAAAGTGTGTCTTTTGGCACTGATTTTCATCTCATCTATTGTAGTCTACTGTCTCTCAGTTTATGGAAGTTTTGCTTATTAGTGGTGACCGGCTGGCAGTAAATTATTTTATTAAGCTATTTCTTTGAAATATGTCCTCTCCTCTGACATGGCCATCTATACTTGAAAAAAAAAACCAAATGGTAGGAATGCAGAATGAAGAAGGAAAAGCCTACGATTAACTAACTTGATTTTTTAGCTCCACCTTTGTAACGCTAAAATAATACGCCACCAAAAGATATCTTACTAAATGCCTTTTAGAAAAAAAAAACTTTCCAAATATTCAAAGCTACTCTAAAGATGTAAAGGTATAAGATTACTTAACACTGGTTGTCCTTGCTTTACCTTTAATGTTCAGGTATTTTAAAAAAGCTAAAGTTAGCTTCATAAGCTCCTATTTTATTTTTACCATTTCTACTTTTTAATAGCAGCCAATCCTGGAGAACAAAGGTCACATAGAACAAAATTAGTCACTACCCAAACTATAAAAATGCTAGTATGAACAATTATTGTACATAGATTAGACCACAGTACTTCATTCTCTTGCTTGTATATAGTCAATATAGTCATCTCCTTGATTTCTGCATTGTTTAGTACAATAAAGACTAATTTGGTTCATCTGCCCATAAAAGTTGGTTTCGTTTGTCCTCCAATATTTTGTACTAAGAATTTCCCTTTAAAACATAGATAGTTCTGCCTCATCAACCTCAGACTTTCATTTTAGAATGAATCTTCTAATTACAAAACCACTTGGTGACAGTCTGGACAAAAATGGCATTCTGGTTAACACTACCACAAAATACATGGATGCCTGAGTTTATACAATGTACATCCTTCTGTAAAAATGGAGGAGCATGCAGCAGTTAGTTATGGTAGTATTGCAACTAAAACATTTGATACAGCCTTACTATTTCAGTATGCAGAGACAAATGTAGGTGCTAACTATTCATAGAGGAATATGTCATCTGTTAAAGATGGTTGGATAGTTTTATGAGAATTAATTTTCAGACACAATCAGATGTTGAAAATTCTGATGATAGGTGACACCAATTGGCATTTTCTCAAACATTCTGCTAAAAGAAAAGAGGGAAGTTTGATAACATCAGGATCAGCTTCCCTTTTGTAAAGTTTTCTTAAATCATAACTTCTTTTCTATAGGAACAAAAGCAGCATGGCCCCATTTCAAAATAGGCTTGGAAAAGATTTCAATGAGTCTATTTCATGTGGTTCTTCTACTGGACTTCAGGAATGTTATGTGGATTTGTTCAGGAATTACTAAAAAAGCAACAGGAAAAAGGATACAGTACATTTCTTTATTTGGTCTGTGAATTAGGAAAAGGTGATGTGTTAAAATATAAAAATGTTATTAACTGTACTCTACTCGTGGGAGAAGCAAACTGTAGCTAGCTTGTATTTGTTTATTTCCCCTATGTTCCAAAAAAAGATTTGCAGCAGCTATAAGCTTGGTAAGAAAGGGCATAGTTACTGCCAAAAGAGTCTCTGCAGTGCTTGGGAACCCACGAAAGAAGGATTTTCCCTGCCCTTTCTTTATGTGAGTATGTAACACTTAAACAGTAATTTTTGAAATGGTGCAATAGCAAAAACTGGCCTTCGGCTGTCAGACAGAATGCTTCAGGGGCAGAAGGACCAGTAGTAGTATGAGTACTTTCTGCAAACTATATGGCCTTTATGAAAGTTCTTCCATCATTCATTCCTTCCACTAACACTTCCTGATTCATTCTTCCGATAGGTGCTGGACCCAAGAAGATGAGGATAGCACCCAAAGCACAAAGAGAGGGGAGTCTCTCTGTTTCCACACTGCACACATCTGTGCAGGAATGAGTTAGAAAGATAAGTGGCTAATGTCACAGAAATTAAGTTGATGCACTTAAGGAGTGAACTTGAAGCAGCAAATACAAATATGTAATCAATCCTCTTCTGAAGGCATTGGATATGGGGACCTGTCCATCTAAGAGGCCAGAAGATGGACTGTTACTAATGTATGATCAGAATAAAGAAAAGAAGAGGATCTAGGCATGACATAGACAAAGATATGTTTTCTAGGCATGGTTGGTTATAGGTTTCGTTAGTTAATTTAAAGGAGGACTGAAAAGTAAAGCCAGAGCTGAACTATGTAAAGAACATTTGTTCCTACCATACAACATACAATTTTGTGACTTTTGTATATCCATTTGTAAATAAATGATCTACTTAGTAAATTGTGGACTATTCATTCTATTATTCCTTCACTGCTGCTTTAAGATCCAAAGTTAAAAAACTGTTTCTATAATTGTGAAACAGGAAGATCTAAATCAGTTTATTCTTTAGGATAGATTACACACCTTAGTGTGGTTAACAACACCAGACCACTCAGCTCTTTAATTGTTAAAGCTTTACTTCTATCTAGCTCATAAGAAATCCCTTGAGGGTCGAGTTCCTCTCCAAACCAGCTCCCATCTGAGGGTGCTTCTTTCTTATTGTTATACCACATGGAAAATGAGATTTCCTGGGCTACGGGGGCAGGGGGGAAAATTGCTCCTAATAACCTTGGCTGGAAGTGACAAACTTCATTTCTCCACAGACCTGGGGAGTACTTGTTACTCAATTGGTTAATACTTGTTACATGGCCACAGTCTAACTACACCAGACGAAAATGTAAGGGAGACACTTGATGTTTTGTAAATACCATTGTTCCTGACACAGTTGATTACTTTTTTTTTAATTAAGTGAAAGGCAGGGAGGTAGAGACAGACTCCTGCATGTACCCTGAACAGGATCCATCTGGCAAGCCCCTACCAGGTGATGCTCTGCCCATCTGGGACCACTTCTCCATTGCTTAGCAACCGAGCTATTTTTAGTGCCTGAGGCAAGGCAATGGAGCCATACTCAGCGCCTGGGAGCAATTTTGTTTGAACCATTTGAGCCATGGCTTTGGAAGGGGAAGAGAGAGAGAGACAGAGGAGGGGAGTGGTGGAGAAGCAGATGGGCACTTCTCCTGTGTGCCCTGACCAGGAATTGAACCTGGGACTTCTACATGCCGGTCAACCAGCCAGGGCACATTTGATTACTAAAAGTAAGCTCTGTGCTAAGAATGGGCTGGACAAGGTATATAATACATATCTCTTTTAGAAGTCTTTCTCAAACATTAGTAAGTACAAAATCTGGGGGAGCTTGTGGGAAGGACACAGTCATGGCCCATGTGTCCTTCCCACATGTTTAGTTTAGTAGGGCTGTGGTAGAAACAGTGCCTTAGTCAGGCTTATTCTACAGAGGCTGCTGTATGGCATGGTGAGCATGGAAAGAAGATTCTATACTGAATGTAAAAGTTTTCTTTAGGGGATTGTAATGTAAATAAAATGAAAACCAAAATTCATGAAGAAGGCATATGAGAAAGTCAGTGTCTTTTCAAGTCACCCCCTCTGGGAAGCTGGACAAATGTCTCCCAAGCCCTTGGTAGGTGTGAAGGCAGTCCTGCCAACACCTCTCTACGGAAATTCATGTTAAACCAAGGCCTTTGTCCAGGCTTCTTACTTTCTCCTCATGTGCTCTTCTTTCCCCAATTGCTCTTGTACTTGACTCGGAGAAAAGAATTAAAGGAAAACATCATGTTTGAGCTCTAAAATATGGTCTTTCCATTATTTTCTTTTTCTCTCAGGTTGTTACTGAGGCTTTGTGCTCATAGGTTGCTGTTCTTTGGAGAGAAAAATCAAAAGAAAAAAGTAGATGATAACATTGGTAATTTTAAGTGTAGGCATGCACAATAACTTCTAGAGAATCAGGTTGTGGCATGCATTCTTGTTTTAGATTTGCTCCTGTTAACATATTCTCAATAAAAAGGTGCATACACTTCCCCAAGCTGTCACTGTTGTTTATTTAGCTTGTATGCTTCAAAATCTACTGACGGATGATACCCAACTAGCTTGAAGCCTGACTTTTAAAAACCAGAGTTCTGAAGTTTTAATGAGATTTTCATAAAGTGTTGTCCAATTGATTTGTTAGACTAGGTGCATATCTCTCAAAGATACCCTAAGAGTATCACATTTGTATGTTAATTTTAGTTCAACAAATAGGAAAAATGATTATGAGTAATAGCTCTCAGCTTTCAGATAGTTCTTTTCATGTTCAAAGTGCTTGACAAACACTAATTAAATCACTGGCAGTCAAATTAGATAAATATGTTCTCTGTATGTGCATAGCTGTACCTTCCATGCACACAGACCTCTAAATCACATCACTGCAGATCAAACATTTTTTGTGCCATCTGAACTTGGTTGGCTGATGTTGATTCCAAGCAACAGATAATTACTGGAAGAACTAATCACGAGGAGAGATTATGTAAGCTCTCTTTGTTTTTAAACAAAAACATGAATTTATCCTTGATAAAAGCTACAGGATGAACCACAGTATAAAATGTTTCTGTCTCTAGGCCAGAAGGTAACAATGATAAAGCAAATTTCCTTGCGTTATAGTGTTGGCATAGCTAAACCCCAACTTAAAGAGATCATTTTATCAACAGAGAATACATTTCATGCTTTCCGGGCCGGGCTACTGATGTTTCTGGCCTGTATAGTATCAAAACCAAGAAGGCTTTTCAGGCTAAATATGGTGTTAATTCCAGCTATATGGTAATTGTTTATTAATGCTAGAATCTGTGGTCACTATTGGCTTGAGAAACATTTTGGCCAGTAAATTAAACTTAGTAAATTTCATGATTATTTTTAGAGTAATTTACAATTCTTTTTCCTCCATTGAATTTAATGAAGCTTTCCAAACCATCCCAAGAGACTAACTGCTCCCAAGGGTCCCCAAATGAAGTAAATTTCAGATAAAAAAGAGTGCTAATAGCATTCCATTTTTCAATAACACCTAACAAATTAACACACTTTACCCACCTATATCAGAAGCTTGGTAGAAGGCATGCACATGCATGTATAGACACAACTCAGCCACAGTCAGCCTTGATTTCCTTGACATGCACAAGCTGCATAGTTACAAATGGAGGGGACTTAAGTTTCTTCTTCCATCCTGACTTTCAAACTTGTCTAGTCTGTTTCCAGGGAAAGAAAATTGTTAATTGTTTTGCAAGTTGTTGAATGAAAAAAACATCTAGTTCAACCAAGTTTTTTTTTTGGAAAGACTTTGCAAAGTACCACTTGGAGTCAAAGTTGTTTATGCAGAAATTTCAGAGAGATATTTGTTTCCTTTTTATAGAAGTGCTAACCTATATGCCTATGAGCCTAAATTCTAAAAGATTCATCTTCCTTCCTAAAGTAAGATTATGTGATATGCTCACGCTGATATCCACAGACCACATGGCTTAGACCTAACAGGTGGCAGGAATGGAACCATCACTGATATGGTACTACCTCAGCCTTTCTACTGTTAGACACTTGTCATATCCCAGGAGTAAGAGTGAACTGTCACTGATTGCAGTTAAGTCAGGGAGTCATTGATATGACTGATTTTTGACCCAGAAAACATATATGTCTCTGTGGCATAAGTTTGTTCTCCCTATAGTACAGAGACACAAATTTAGATCTGGCTGGGAATAGCTTTAGGAATTTAATAATATCCAATATATAAACAGCCTTCAAAGAGGGGAGCAGGAGTGAGAATTAAAGAGGGCCAAATATATTGTGATGGAAAATGATCTGACTTTGAGTGATGAGCATACAACACAATGAACAATTCAAATGCTATAGAGATGTTTACCTGAAACCTATGTGTTTTTTTTTTGTTTGTTTGTTTGTTTTTTTCATTTTTCTGAAGCTGGAAACAGGGAGAGACAGTCAGACAGACTCCCGCATGCGCCCGACCGGGATCCACCTGGCACGCCCACCAGGGGCGGTGCTCTGCCCCCCAGGGGGTGATTCTCTGCCCATCCTGGGCGTCGCCATATTGCGACCAGAGCCACTCTAGCGCCTGAGGCAGAGGCCACAGAGCCATGCCCAGCGTCCGGGCCATCTCTGCTCCAATGGAGCCTTGGCTGCGGGAGGGGAAGAGAGAGACAGAGAGGAAAGCGCGGCGGAGGGGTGGAGAAGCAAATGGGCGCTTCTCCTGTGTGCCCTGGCCGGGAATCGAACCGGGGTCCTCCGCACGCTAGGCCGACGCTCTACCGCTGAGCCAACCGGCCAGGGCGAAACCTATGTGTTCTTATGGACCAATGTCACTCCACTAAATTTAATTTCTAAAAATAAAAAAAAAGCAAAATAAAATATAGAAAAAGGTAAATAAAATGTATGTATGCTTTGTACATTGTGAGTTGTACTAATATTTAGAGGGTATACTGCCTCTATTTCTTCTCACCATCCTACTCTATGGAAATTCCTCTCTTGGAGATCACACATGACATTTTCTTGTTAACTATACTGGCTTTTACTTAATGCATATGCTACTTGACCTTTTTGCTGCACTTGACACTGTGGACTCTTGTCAGCCAACACCACCTACCACCCCACCTAAGTACTCTACACTTGATCTCCTTGACATTTTTGTCTTCCTTGCTAACCTTGCCACTAGCTTTGCCTACCTCACATCGCCTCCTGCCCAGATGATCGCACAGGCTTGCACCTGGTCTTCCAGATCCTAATCCCTTCCTCCTCTAATCCAGAATGCAAGAAGGACTGATCTTCCAAACACCCATATTTTAACCTGACCTTTACATCCCTTCTTATCTACAAGGCCTTACTTACCTCTCCTGTTTCATATTCTTTGCCTTCTTACTGGATCTTTACACTTGAGAAACACCTGCCCTTTTTGGTCTCTAATATACTAAGCTTGACCCCTCCTTTGGGCTCTGTACTAGTTTACTCTCTGCCTGACCATTCTTCTCCAGATCATCTCTTTCCTGGTTGTTTCTAACTTACTTACCAGAAAATAATTTTGAAACCCTCACACTTTATTTTCTTCTGAGAAATTGTTATTGTTTGATAGCTGTGTATTTATTTGTTCCTCTCTGCCTCTACCAAACAGAATGCATGAGCCATGAGAGCAGGAGATTCTTATTACTGCTTCACTTCCAGAACCTACAACAGCAATGGAAGATTAATAAAAAACACTACAGATTGTATCACTTTCGTTCCATTCAACCCTATTCCTCATTTCTGTTATAAGTGCACTTTACAGGTTGTTCTGTCTACGGAATTTATTCTCTATGGTGTCAGGTGCGTTGACCTTTTCTCTCCAACCAGTTTATAAACTATGGAAGGCAGAGGCCCTTTTTATACTTTTCCAGTCTGTGAGGCCTGGCAGAATGCTAAGCAGCATTTGGTATGTATTTAACAAACACTTCTTAGTTTATTTCCAACTGTAACATTATATACTACACCACTGAACACTTTTACATCAGTAGGGCTGTAACGGAAATAAAAATAGGTCGACCATAAAACACCAGCACAAGAGCTCAGGACAGGATGAGAGCTTTCTTTCTTACCTTCTAATTCAAGTTGACTAGCAAACTCAAGGTTTCTGGAATGAGGATGTGATGACTAGGAGAGTATGCCTTTGGAAAATTTCTTGCTTTCTTCTCTAGAATTTGACAGGTTGTACCTTCTGAGAGCTGATCATCTTCCAAGGATAAAGTACTCGGGTCTGTGGACACTGTTATTGAATCTTGCTACAATACTAAAGTTATCTGGGACTTCTTACTCTTCTTTGATCCCTTTATATACTCATTGAACCTGTCTTTTTCCTTAGTGGCATTTATGACTAACATTTTTAAATTCCAACTTACTCCTTTAGAACTGAACCAGGTTATGGTCTCCTGTTTTGTATTCATCCCTTTTCCCCTGCCAAATCCAATCACAGTGATCTCCTATTAGGTTAAGTGTAAATTCAGACCTTGTATCAGTGGTGCTACCCTATCATCTCAGCTTGGTTTTCTATTGTTTCTAAAATAAACCTCTTGTTTAACTCATGTGATCCCCTAATTCTTTCCCATTCTTAGCTTACTCATTTTCTACTCAGTTCAAGCCATTTCTTTTATCTTTTTCCTATCAACCAATCCAAATTCTACACTTCCTTTTTTGTCCATTTAAGAAGTCTTCCTTAATTTACATGGATAACTTCCATTTTAAGATTTGGATTTTACCACCAACAATACTCCTTGGTTATTAATGGTGAATTATTTATCATTTTATGTTTCATATTTTCCTCCCCAGTAAGTTCTTGACAATAGAAACTTCATAGTTCTTCCAATCATGCAAAACTCTTGGCACCTCCTTGGATAAATCTGTTGTGTTGGGACATGGCTCCAGAGGCTGGTCAAAACGGCCTAGATTGGGATGATGAACCCTGATATAGTGAGATGGAGCTTGTGCAACAGGAATCCTTGAAACCAGCGGGACAAAATGGCCTCTGACAGCAATTCCTTCCTAGTTAATGCCAGGTTCAATTTCATACATCACTCAGCCCATGTAGGCAAAACTGCAAAGTGTAAGACCGCTGATTTGAATACTGTATGTAAGTATTAACCAGATGTTGGCAGGTATGTGAGACAAGGTCTGAGGTGGAATCCTGGCTTTGTTTCCAATTAGTCTTAGTAATATTGAACAAGCAATTTCCCTCTCTGGGTGTTAGTTCTTCATGTTGTAAAAATGAGAATATTGGACTTCAGATGATATTAAGGACTAGATAATCCAAGTATAAAATTACATGATTCTGATTCCAAATCAATGAAATGGGTGCCATAACCTTTGGAGTTTTTTATATACTTGTTCTGTGGGGTAAGATTTACTAGTTTTGTGTGTAGTTAGAAACCCTTGCTTTCAGCTTTTAGCATATACACTTTTCTTTTTCCCCAATTTGTGTTAAAGTGGATGGACAGATGGTTTATTAGGCTTTCAAACGCTTGTACTGCTGTTCAATTCACAATAGTTTTAAACTTTGACAGTCCACATAGAGCCTGGATTTTGTTTAGAATAGATAGTTTAACTCTTCAATTTGGATAATAATGTCTACTCACCTAATTTAAAGCAACTTGTAAATGTAGCTCCAAAGGCCTAATCAGTTCCTTTTCTTTTAGGTGTGTTAACTCATGTCCACATCACAGCCTAACTCTTCCAAGTTGTGTTTTAAAAACTAAGTTGCCAGGCTTCCAGTTACAATTGTTTCACCTTCTCCAGACTTATATACTCACAACCTCATTTCAAATCAAAATACTTTAAATCAGAATGACAAAAAGTCAAATTCTTCACTTTATAAGTAAGAAAGCAAGAGACCAACCTAAAAGCTCCTGGTGCTCCTTCTACTAACTATGCATTTTCTAAATAAAAGAGCTAAAGTGAAATTAGTTTGCAGGGAAAAAACATCCAAAAATTGTGAATTATAAGCCGCAATAGAAACATACCTTCCTTGAAATTTAAGTGCCAATTAAGAGAAAGTATAGATGGGAACTATGTAAGTCAAAGATGGTTACCATTGCTATCTCTTTGCTTCGTGACTTTTAATCACTTAGTGTGACCCCTTCATCTAAGCGGGGTTGCGAACGTGCAATTCTCGAATACTTAAACTGCATCTGAACTACAGTGGAGTAGTGAGAACCAAAAGGACCCACAGATAAAGTCGGGAGCCTGTTTACGGGGTTCCAACAGGGGACCAGAGGGAGGAAAATCTGGACTCGCTGGCGAAGCCTCGTTGGCGAAGCCGGCGCCAAGGAGGTGCGAGCCGCACAGCAGGTAGAGGTGGCGGGGGAGAAGTCGGAGACGCGCGGGGTCCCTGAGGCTCCAGCAGGCCAGGGAGAGGCACCGGGAAGGGACGAGAAGAGACCCGCAGGGACACTGCAGGAGGAAGACGAGGCTGACCTAGTGAGCAGCAAACACCTTCCAGAAGGCGCCAATGCGAGCTTGTAAGCTAGGGGGTCGGGTAATAGAAAAGCTGAAGGGGCTGACCAGGGTGCTCTCGAGAGATGGGAAGAGGGCTTGCGGGAAAACGGAGCAAGGCCCGCAGAGCGGACCGCGGAGCAGAGGAGCAGCACAGGAGAAACGAGACGATCGGCCCGCGCGAGCCGGAGCGAAGGGTGAGCCAGGGACTTCGCGGCCGCAGCGTCCCGCCGCGCAGGGGGAGGGGCCTCGAGCGCGTGGGCGGGCCAATGGGCGGGGCCTGCGCCCGACGCGCCCCGAGGCCGCTACGGCCGAGGGCCGGGAGGGGCGGTGGCGGCCGCGGGGGAGGGGCACGGCGTCAGTGCGTCGCCGGCTGGGCCACGCCGGTGGCCGGGAGGGAGAGACAAGAAGGAGGAGGAGTATGAGGAGGAGGAGGAGATGGTGAGTAGGCTCCGGGCTGGGGAGCAGCGCGAGTTGGCGGGGGAGGTGGGGAGCGCGGCCCCTCCCCTCTCCGGCGCCCGCCTCGCGGGGCCGCGCGGCGCGGAGTTCCCAGAGGGACGGCGGCGGCAGCGGCGGCGTGGAGAGCCGGGGCGGGGGGCGGAGCTGAGGGCTACGCGGGAGGCGCGCTTCCCGGGCGCACGCGCTTCGCTCCCTGCGCTGCCGCCGTTTCCGCGCCCCGAGTGGGGCGCACCCTGTGGCCCTGCTGCACGCTGGCCATTTTCCGATTTCATTTTCTTAGGTTCTGCCCGTCGAGCGTGCTGGCTCCCCGCGATCCGGTGCGGCGTCGCTCTTGCGCCGCCGGCGAAGGGCGGGTGGGGTGCGTCCCCTTCCGCGCGGGGACGAGGGCGGCCGGGAGTCGGAGGGGCCTCCTGGCCGACTACGGCGCTGCCGGCCGATGGTCCCTGGCGACGCGCGCCCCCCAGCTCGTCCAGAAGGGACCCTTGGCGCCAGGCCCCGCTGTCCCCCGCGCTTCTCTGACCCGACCAGTTCCTCCCTCCCGTGTCAGCAGAGTCTGCAGACCTCACGCTGCCCTCAGATCCAGCCTGTTCGGGTGGAAGGGCTCCCTGAATTGAAGCCATGTAAATTCAGCCATATCCCCAATATATTAATTTAACTTTTAGTCCCGAGGGCGTTTTCCCCCCTCTCCCAAATGCAACTTTTGAGAGTCTTCTGAGAACTGTACAGCATTAGATTATCTCTGAGATAATTCTTAAGTTAGCGCCTTGAGGCAGTGTGACCGGAGGTTCAAAGAGGAGGCTTGACACTTTTTCCTCCACCTGTATCACAGTTTGAATGGAAAACGTGAGTTGATGGTGATTTTCCGCACCAGGTGGGTTGCAGAATGCAGTCCCCGTGTGCCGTGGCGCGTCCCGGTTATGTGGTGTTACCCCTGAAGTTGATTTTAAAGCTCAACATAGTGGTCCGGCAAAGGAGCTGCTGAGAAGAAGACCAGTACAGTTCAATAGAGCCATTTTATTGGATTCTATTGACCTGTTTAACCTTAAGCTAAGCATGGTTGGAATTTCGTGTAGGAACCCTCCTACCGAGTGCAGTACAGTATTGAATTTTAATTTAATGCATTCCAGGTCTGAAGTGGAATAAATTCTCCTCAGATCCGACTCCCTTTTATTTTACATTTTCCTTAGGATTTTATATTTAACGAAACAGTTTTAGTATTGAGGGTTGTAAGAGTGCTTTTTGATTCATGAAACTTTCTTTGATAAACTTGAAAACAATAGGTAAGATCTGAAGAATGATACTGAGAGATAAGGTAGGAAACTGAATTTTGTGGCATTATCAATTTGAGAAGTTAAGATGGCTTCTCTACTCCCATTTTAAAACTACATTGACATTTTAATCATAAGTATCACAGAAGTACAGAATTCTTTATTTGTAAGGAACTTTGGCAGTTTAATCCAACCCCCATTATTTTACAGACAGAAATTAATCAGAAAGTTTCTTGAAGAGATTTAACAGGAACTGAAGACTTAATTAACTAGATACTTAAGTAGATAATTTAGACCTCCCTAATGGATATTCTTGTACAAAAATCTGTTTTGATTATGGTGTCTTATAAACAGCCAAGTAATTACTAAATTTTCATTTTTCTTCCCCTGTTTTGAGTAATTGCCTTAATTTGTAATTTGCATCCATTAGAAGCAAATGATACAAATTATTTATAGTTAAGAAGTATTTACATTCTATCAGTTGAAACAGTACTTTTCAGTTAGTTTGAATTTAGTAATTATTTTTATTTCAAGAATGTTTGCTCATATTATTGGTATGATAGGTTCCTGTGAAGATGATTCCTAAGAGATTGGCATTTCAAGCGTTTCAGTGTTGTGGTATCTGTAAGCTTGGTATTAATCAGGAATAAAGGTCCTATTTACACGTAGTGATTGAATTTCAGCATCTCTAGCATCATCACATAGCCGTCGTCAAATGCAGAAGTCCTGAAGCTCCTGCTGGGGTGGGGTGAATTCCCTGCATCCCCCACACCACAGTATTTAGTGTAGGCTTTTAGTAAATACTTCCTGGCTTGTGTACACTTTCCCTGGTGGGGGGCTTCATGAAAGATGGACTATGTCTTATCTGTGTATGCCTTGTGTCAAGTGTGGTGGGTACTCTGTCAATACTTGTGGTCTTGAGTTTAATCAAGCTTACGACCATAGCAGGGTGAACTGGAAGTCGTGAATCATTATATTGTAAACCTGAAATATTTCATATTTGTTTTTTGTGTTGTATCAGATACTTTGTTAGGCAGAATTCCAGTATTGGAAGAGAGCAGATATCAAATACATTAGAAACATTTGGGGAGAAATTTAATATTGAGAATTTTGTTCTTTAACATATCTTATTAACTGTGAAATTGGGAAAGGACACCATTATTTAAATCTTTTGATAGAACACCTAAGTCAAGCTAAAATACATACTATGAATTTCTCACTGGAGCGAAGTTTGACAACCACGAACTGAACAACCCTAGTTGTTAGTGTAGAACCATTTTAAAGCCCTGGTTTCACTTTATAAGGATTTATTTTTCAGCATATAGACTTCTATAAGAAACATAGCTTTGGGAGTTCAGACTACCTTGGTAAGCCTTCCCAAAATTTACAGTTTTAGGCTGTGTTTGATAAGTTGTGCTTCATGTTGGTGATACTGTGAAAAAAAAAACACAACAAACCAAAATAAAATACAACAAACCCACTGTGTTTTCTTTTTCTGTAAGTCTTATCTCTTTCTTTAATAGATCAGAATAGCATGTTTTGTTTATTTAAAAAGAAGAACTGAGGAAAATTGTCAAGTATTTCTTTTGGCGAGTACCACCACTCCACCCTTTGAATAGCCTTGGCAGATCAAGTTTGGGCTAATGTGGGGCCACTTCCATAGAGCGATCCATTTGCATATGTAGTCATATGAATAATAATCTTCACAAGAACAACATCTTTGGACTACATGCACTTTTCTACTAGCACTATTGAAAATTGTACAGTATAGTAGGATGGTGTTTAATTTATAGGGAGCAAATAATTATGTATCTGTCATTTCTGGTTCTTATGTCAGTCATGACCTACCTGGCCTACCCACTGCCAGTGCTGTCCCTTCCACCCAGGTCTTAAATGGATTTTTAAGATCGAAAATACATTTTAAGACCGAAAATACCTTCAGTAGGTGGAATCTGGAATTATTCTAGTGCTCTATTTATTACTGTCAGGTATGGTGTCTCAATATACCCTTGGCATGTATTCAGTTTGACTATGAGATTCTCATTTTTAAAAACACAGTACGTGTTAGGAGTTTTGAACTGTATGGTATAAACATAAAGTGTGGACGAAGTGGCTAGAGAATATTACATAGGTTTATATGGACTTACGGTGTAGAACTAGATAGTAAGAAATAATAGGAATATCTAGTCCTTTTCTCCCACATGTAAAGGTCATACTAAAGTCATTTGAACAGATGACAATTTTTTTTCTAATGTTTTTAAAAGCAACGTGAGAAGCAATTCCACAGCCTTTTTTTAGTAAGTTAAATAGTCTGTAGAATTACTACGTTTCCTGTGTGGTTCTTTGTATTCCAAATCCATGTGGACCTGGAACCTTGTATTAAGCCTGCTTAAGAACTCAAACAGCTTGGCCATCTCCCTCTCTTGCCATCCCTTTCCTTTCAGAGAGCTGGGACCTGATCTTGTCCACAGTGGATACTGGTGTCCGACATCAGCTAGGGCAAAGCTTGCAGAGTCAAGATACTGTGATCCTGTCTCCTGGACTTGCCCTCAGTTGACTTGATCCCTTAGATGCCGAGGACAGGCCAGCTGGGAGCTGGGCTCTGTGGCTGTTATAATTTAAGCCATTTTATATTTGAGCCCTTTTAAAGAGTTAATTTTTCACTTGCAACAGGCATTCTAGAACACCCTGGATTCATCCAGTTACTACCGTATTCCCCCATGTATAAGACGCACCCTTCCTGGAAAAATTTGGGGTCTAAAAACTGAGTGCATCTTATACAGTGGTTGTAGACTTTTTTACTTTGATTTCCCACTTTTTTGTGCTGTTTTGTGCATTGTTGTAGATGAATAAAACTTGAGTTCAATAACTGTATATAATACATTTTTTTTTTCAAATTCCAGGCCCTAAAATTTAGGTGTGTCTTATACATGGGAGTATCGTATACCGCACTTGAAGCCCTTTCCTGACTACCATGCTGTTGGGTTCTCTCTCTTTTTTTTTTTTTTACAGGAACAGAGAGAGAGTCAGAGAGAATGATAGATAGGGACAGACAGGAACAGAGAAAGATGAGAAGCATCAATCATCAGTTTTCCTTCCGCATCCCAATCCAACGCTCTATCCACTGCGCCACCGCCTGGTCAGGCTTGTTGGGTTCTCTTTTTAGCTGAGTCACTTAATGGATAACTTTCTTTTTATTTATTTATTTCTTTTTATTTTTCTGAAGTTAGAAACGGGGAGACAGTCAGACAGACTCCTGTATGCGCCCGACCGGGATCCCAGTCCGACGCTCTATCCACTGCGCCACCGCCTGGTCAGGCTTGTTGGGTTCTCTTTTTAGCTGAGTCACTTAATGGATAACTTTCTTTTTATTTATTTATTTATTTTTATTTATTTATTTTTATTTTTCTGCCTCTCTGGGGCATCGCTCTGTTGCAACCAGAGCCATTCTAGCGCCTGAGACAGAGGCCATGGAGCCATCCCCAGAGCCCAGGCCAACTTTGCTCCAATGGAGCCTTTTCTGCGGAAGGGGAAGAGAGAGACAGAGGAAGGAGAGGGGGAGGGGTGGAGAAGCAGATGGGCGCCTCTCCTGTGTGTCCTTGCCGGAAATCGAACCAGGACTCCTGCACGCCAGGCCAATGCTCTACCACTGAGCCAACCGGCCAGGGTGGGATGACTTTCATTCAATTTCAGTGGTAGCTAATTATTGTCAAATGTTTGGTTTTCTACCCACATCTTTTCTTAGTTTTGAGCTGCATTTGAATAAATACCTGTTATACTCTCCCATAACATGTTTGTTCATCATCTGTCTTTCCTTCTGAATGTCCTTCTAGGCCAGTGCTGGTCAACTGGGTCCCTGCCGCCCACTAGTAGGCGTTCTAGGTTTCCTGGTGGGCGGTAGCAGAGCAACCAAAGTATAAATAAAAAGATAGATTTAACTATAGTAAGTTGTTTTATAAAGATTAATTCTGCCAAACTTAGCGAAAATCCGACATAAAGTACTTGGTAAGTAATTATTATATGCTTTAACTTGCTGTAACTCTGCTTTATAAATTTTATAAAGTAAAGTTACTTCCCTACTTTATAAATCACTATTTCTGTGGAACCAGTGGGTGGTAAGAAAATTTTACTACTAACAGGTACAAAAGTGGGTGGAGGTATATGAAAAGGTTGACTACCCCTGGTCTAGGCTGAGTGTTGGGGCCAAATTTGTGTTTGTGGCTGTGTCCTCAGTTCTCAGTCAGTGCCTAGCACACAGCAGGTGATAAATATTGATTAGAAATAAATTCATCCTAACAGTAAATCTATTAGTATGGGAAACTAAAATTTATATAAAAATTTAGAATTCATACGAGAAGTTTAGACATTTCATTAATACTAGAGAATCTGTGTATTTTAAATTATAAGCATATCCTTATAAAATAGCTTTATCAGTCATCTGGCAGGGAATTTAAGAAGAAAAGGTATAATTTCCACCATGTATTGTTAGATGTTTCACATTTCAATATTTGTTATATTTTATATTTCTCCACATAGAAGTTTTATGGCATCATAAACTAGTGAGTTTAATGGATAATGGCCCTATTTTTGTTCATTAGTAATTATATATAAAGAGTAAATTCTCATTAAAAGACCTTTAAATGCCTGCTCATAAAAGGAGAGACCTCTTTCATTTTGTTCTCCATACAATCCCAATTATTGTATTGAGGCAAGTCATCAAACTCCTTAGTAGTCTAAACCTTTAATTTGGTTTCAGAACAGTAGTCATGTATTGAATACTCAAATTACCATGTCTTTAACAAGTAATGCAAACACTCTGTATTAAAAAGGTAATGACCATAACTTTTCTTGTAGAATTTCTTGCACTATTTTTTAAAGCAGACTTTTGAACTAAATTTTCCATGAAGGCCAAAAATCTCATACTTTCTATGTGTGTATGTGTAGAGGAGGGTTGGTAATTTTTGTAGTGGTATTTTTAAGTGGACAGTTTACTAATTAAGTTGAGGTAAACACTTTATAACTCTAAAAGGAAAACTTCAATTATCTGAATGAAATGAGGTACATGAAATTAATTCAGATAAGTGGGGGAATTCGTAGTGTAAATGATGCATGTCAAGGGACATGACCTCAATCATGATTTTTTTTTCTATATATCTGTCAGCTGCTTTTACATTACTAGACTGTGAGTCTTTTTGGTTGTGCTAGGAATCATTGATGGGAGGAAGTAAAGTTTGCTCTGTGGGTTTTTTTTCCTTTGCCACAGAGGGAATCCAGAATGTGGTCTTCTGTGACAAGCATAATTGCTCATCTCTTGCTTGTTCTGCCGCCCTTTTAGGTGGTATACCACAGCCTTCCATTTTGTCACCTTCCTGTCAAATGTCAAATGTGTGTGGGGACTCCTTGAGTATACAGTTTGTTTGAAATTAAGGCCACACTCTTCTGTCCAATCTTAAGATGTTGATATCTCCAAAAGTTGACTTACAACAAATTATAAGGGTGAATTGAGCTGTATAAACTTTGATTCTTTTCCTGACACCCTTAAGGTTTAATATTAAGCAGTGGTTTCACATGTACACCCTTAAAATAGAAGCAGATATTGGGACATAACCCCTGGCCTTTACAGATCCTTAACTAGATATGAAAACTTTACTGATTGATTAGAGTTTAGGAAGGTTTTAGGAAAATGATTTCTGCTGCTGTTTACTAAGGTTGCAGCATTCCAGGGCTCCTGGCATCTGAAGCCTGTTGTGTAATCTGTAGATAGTCCTGTAGCTGTGATGACAAATTTCTCTAGGTTTTTCTTGTTTTGTTTTTAAAGAAAGGCACGCTTATCTCAGCCCCAGAGATGTGTGCTACACCTCTGTGAGTGAATTTTCCTCCTTTTTTCAGCATTACCTATAGTGCTTTTCTTAAAGCACCTGGATTTATGGCTTTTTTCAGCATCCACTAGCTTCCTTTTTACTTCTTGGTCTTTGAGATGCAAGATGATTTCATATCTTGATTTCCTTGGGTGGAGTGGATATGTTATCAGCAACTCTGTATCCAGACTGCCTGAGCAATTTCTAGGTCATTGTTGAGACCTTAGATAAATGCAGGCTGTATGAAGAATTTAGGCTTCAGGGTCAGTCTGAACTGATTTTGACTCTGTATTGTTTATGAATGGGTTGTACTTGGGGAAAGTTTGTTACTTATCTCAGTTTCCGTTTCCTCACCTGTAATATTGGGATAATATCACTTGGTATATTGAGTGGTTGTTTCTGTTTGTTTGTTTGTTTTTAAGTGAGAGGAGAAGAGATAGATTCCATATGTATCCTGACTGGGATCCAGCCAACCCCCCCCCCCCCCCCCCCAATCTGGGGCTGATGCTGGAATCAGCTGAGCTGTCCTTAGTGCCTAGGGCCAATGCGAGCCACTGGCTGCTGGAGGGGAAGAGATAGAAAAAGGGAAGAGGGAGGGGAAGAAAAGCAGTTGGTCTCTTCTTATGTGTGCCTTGACTGGGGATTGAACCCGGGACATGTTTAATAATGTGAATTAATGAACTAATTACCTAGATCATAGCTTGTTTTATAAGGAAGTAGGTTTGGTTCCATTTAATTACAGAGATAATCAAATTAGTAAAAAAAAAAAAATTTCCAAATAGGGTTATTGCTCAGATGACTTTAAATCTGTATAAGACTCTTAAGCCACCAATCTATTTATATACTAAGGATCTACTGATAGTGTGGTATAGAGAGACAGAACACATAGTGTATTCATTAGGGTAAGACAGACTTGGATTTGTATGTAGATGATCAAACTCTTAGGTCACCTTGGAAATTTATTTTTTGATCCAAATTTTCATTTGTAGAATAGGTAATAAAAGTATAAAAAATGATAAAGGGTAAGAAAGGATAATAAAAAGGTTATTTGAAAGACTTAAGAGATGAAGTATGCAAAATACTTAATAATCACTGAGTCCGTAAATACTGATCGTTGTTATGACCTTGGACAAGTGACTTCCCCTCTTTCCACCTCAGGTTTCCTCATCAGTAGCATGAATATATCAGGACCAACAGAGTTATGAGGATTAAATGAGATAATACATGTAAGTGCTCATTAAATATTAATTACTGTTTTTATTCAGTTCAGAACAAATTGGACCAATTTTGGGTTAAAAATGAAAGCATTTTACATGTATTTCTTATGTTGGGGGATATTTAGTATGGATTGAGGATGGTAATGTATTCATAGTTTTCTAAGTTTCTTTATGACAGTATTTATCAAATTGTGTATAGACCTGTGGAGGTCACTGAAACCCTTTCAGGGTATCCATAATGTTAAAACTATTTTCATAGAGATAATTTTTACCTTTTCCACTGCTTTGATGTTGGTTGTGATGTAAGTACAGAAGTGGTTAGTAAAACTGGGGGCATTTTAGAAAATATTAAATGGCAGTAGCACCAAAATATATTAGTATTCATTGTATTCTTCATTGTCATGCATTCATAGCTTTAAAACAAGTTAATTTGCCCTGGCCGGTTGGCTCAGCGGTAGAGCATCGGCCTAGCGTGCGGAGGACCCGGGTTTGATTCCCGGCCAGGGACACAGGAGAAGCGCCCATTTGCTTCTCCACCCCTCCGTCGCGCTTTCCTCTCTATTTCTCTCTTCCCCTCCCGCAGCCGAGGCTCCATTGGAGCAAAGATGGCTCGGGCGCTGGGGATGGCTCTGTGGCCTCTGCCTCAGGCGCTAGAGTGGCTCTGGTCGCAACATGGCGACGCCCAGGATGGGCAGAGCATCGCCCCCTGGTGGGCAGAGCATCGCCCCATGGTGGGCGTGCCGGGTGGATCCCGGTCGGGCGCATGTGGGAGTCTGTCTGACTGTCTCTCCCTGTTTCCAGCTTCAGAAAAATGAAAACAACAACAACAACAACAAAAAAGTTAATTTTACTTAAGAATATTTTTGATGAAGCAGTAAAAATTATTAATTTTATTAATCTTTATCCTTGAGTATATTTTGTTCTGGTAGGAAATATGCAAAAGCACTTCTGCGTATTCAAAGTATATTGGTTACCTCAAGGCATATTCTTACATAATTTTTTGAGTTGCCAGTTTAAGTAGCCATATTTTGCATGGAACATCACCATTTTTACTTGAATGACTACCAGACAAACGGATTATTTATATTTAGGTAATTTGACAATCATTTTCTTGAAAATAAACAGTGAGCCTGTCACTTCAGGAAGAACCATTGACACTATTTGTTGCTAGTGATAAAATTTGAGCTTTAAAATTGTGGTTAACTTGTATCATCTGTTGTGCTCTTGTCAGCTTTCCAATGCATAAAGATTTTTCTAATGGATGGAAGGTGATATTAATGAATGTGAGTTTTTTGCTCTGGTATTATATCAAGTTTTTAATATCTTCATAACTCAATGAACCAATATTTTCAAAGTGATCAGTGTTACAAAATTATGGGTAAAAGACTGATAAAAAGCAAGTGACAGAATGTAAACATTTATGTGATATTAGATTCCATATTATAGCTAACTTAAACTCTTGTCAAGTTTTGGTGTAGTATCAAAGAAGAACTTTGACAGTTATGTGTAAAGACTTTTAACATTAACATGTACTTTCTGTTTTCTCACTAAATATTTGTGTGGGGCTAATTGAATGTGGAAGCAGATATGAAAATCCAGTTGTCTTTTGTTAAGCTAGACATGAAAGAAATTTGCAAAAACTGTGAGACAGTATCATTTTTGTCACTAATCTTTTGTTTTTTGGAAAGTTTTTATAAAGTTATATTAAATATGTTATTAAATTTTAAAATAAATTAATAAAATTTTCTCATTTAATTTTTACTGTAGTAAGAATTGATGATTATAGCTCACATTAACAAAAGCTCTGGGAGTCCTCAATTTTTGAGAACACGAAGGAGTCCTGATACTAAAAAGTTTGAGAACTGTTTCTTTAAGGGAAAGAGGCTAGACTCATCCAATGAGTGAAGTTCTAAAATTTTAATATGTTGAGTATTTCTTTGGAATATTGAGTACATGCCTCCAGTTTTCTTTTCTGGTTGTAAGGACATATACTGGACTTTCATGTCATTACCCAAATAGGCAGAGGGTTCTTCTCTTTGTTTTAAAGCTGTTTATTTTTAAGATTGATGCTACCTGTATAGTTGCTATCCAGAGTTGAGATTTAGTTAATGGTCATTCCAATCAGCATATTCATTCTTGATATCACTCTTTTGATTGTGAGCTATTCATGCACTTTTCTGAGTTGTTAACCATGGCAAACTACTTCAGGGTTGTAGTGAAATTCAACCCTGAAAATAAACTACCATTTTTTCTGAAGTTTTTACACTAATCTTAATCTGTCTACTGTAGAGTCTTCTTGATATTTCATAGCTATTTTCTAGCCAGTTTAAAACAGTGAATGTTTGTGAATTAGTTATTTGCGACAATGTAATATGAGTTACAGATGGGTTCTATAGTGCCATTTATAGTATGGTCATAGTCTCCTTATGGAAGATGAACATCTTCCTGTGGGGAATTATATTTTGACTCCTAGAAATCTAGTCAGATACATTTCTCCATTGCAGTCCAACCGTGGCAAGAAACTCCCCTTTCTCCTTGCAATAGTAACAGTGTTAAAGCTTTAATAGAAGCAAGAGATACGGCATTCTCAAGCTAAGCTCAAGAGACACAGGTATCTTAGACACCCCAAGTGGCTAGATATTGGTGGGTAACACTCTCAGATGAAGCAGGTATAAAAACTTTGGGCTAATTAACAATGGTGAAGAAAAAGGAGAAGGTATTTTGCTTGGAAGTGATATATTTCTTTTTGGAGCAGTTTCAAAAGTAAGAATTGTCCTAAGATGGGTAGTCCTAGGTTGGGAAATGCATCTATATAGGGTGTGCTCTTATGTTTGGGTATAGTATGAGTTGAGCTCAAGAAACAGAATGACAAGCCAATTGGGAAGGTTGACCTTTTATATTTTTATAGGTCAGAGATTTTAATGTAAAAGGAAATTGATTTACCCAGTCATGATCAGGAAGAGGAGTGGATGCCAGGCAAGTGTGGGAATATGCAAGCTGTTCACAAGGACCCTCAATAAATTCACATCGTAGGTGGCTGTTAAAGCAGATGATTGTCTGGCACAGTTCAGTCCGAGAAGGCTGTGATTCAGCCTACTGTCCTACGGTCTTTAGCAGGAAATAGAGACTTTTAAGACTGGTGTCTAGTACAGGAAGCCTGTTATGGAAAATGGTTGTTATAAAGCAGAAATCCCGAACCAGGAGATCTGGGGCAGGGGTAGAGCAAGGGGACATCAAAGAGGCCAGTGTTGGAGAATTAGACTTTGATCTGAAGGTAAGCTCCTTGCCTTCTTTCTGCTCAAGGGCAACATTCATCCCTTGGATTGAGGCAAGGCTGAGAGCCAAAGTAGAAGATAAAGTGACCATAGTTGTCTGCACTAGAGTGATAGGCCTATGTAAGAAATAGTCATATGTCTCTTACAATCCAGGAAATGAGCCAGGATACATTTGGAGAAATGATTTGTTTGTTAGGTGATTTTGTTGTGTGAACATCATAGAGTGCACTGATACAAATCTAGATGGTATAGCCTGCTATACACCTAGGCTATATGTTATAATCCATTGTTTTTCAACTTCCAGACCATAGACCAGTGCTAATCTGCCAGAAATGTTGTGCTGGGCTGGGAGAGAGTTAGCCACCCTGATACTGTGTGTAGGTTAAGGGCAGATAACTGTTTCGCATACTGGCACAAAATTTCTGGTGTACTGGTGGTTGAAAAACACTGGTATAATCTATTGTTCGTAGGCTACAAGCCTGTACAGCATGTTACTGTACTGAGTAGTGTAGGCAACTGGAACATAGTTGGTAGGTGGTTGTGTATAAACTTTTAAACATAGGAAAGATTCAGTAAAAATACTGTATAAAAGATAAAACATGGTATACCTGTACAGGACACTTCCCATGAATGGAGGTTGCAGAACTGAAGTTACTCTGGGTGAGAGAATGGTGAGGGAACCTGAAGGCCTAGTAGGTAATGGTACACTAATGTAGACTTCACAAACATTGCACACTAAATTTATTAAATATATTTCCTCCTTCAACAATAAGTTAACTTTAGCTTATTATAACTTTTTAACATACAAACTTAAATTTTAACTTTTTTTACTCTTGTAATAGTTTAAAACGAGGACATTGGAAAGCTATACAAAAATATTTTCTTTATATCTTTATAAACTTGATTTTTATTTTTTACTTTTTAAGTATTTTTGTCAAAAACTAACACATTGGCCTGACTGGTGGTGGTGCAGTGGATAGAGCATCCACCCGGGATGCTAAGGTCCTTGGTTTGAAACCCTGAAGTTGCTGGCTTGAGTGTGGGATCATTGACATGATCCCAAGGTTGCTGGCTTGATGCCCAAGGTCACTGGCTTGAGCAAGAGGTCACTGGCTTGAGCAAGGGGTCACTGGCTTGGCTTGAGCGCCACCCCCTCCCCCAATCCAGGCACATATGAGAAGCAGTCATTAAACAACTAAAGTGAAACAACTACAAGTTAATGCTTCTCATCTCTTTTCTCTCTCTCTCTCAAAATAAAGACACCCCCCAAAAACAAACAAATAACCCCCTAACATATTAGCCCTAGGGCTACACAGGGTCAGAATCGTTAATATCACTGCTTTCTACCCGCATGTCTTATCCCATTTGAAGGTCCTCAGGGGCATTAACATGCATGGAGCTGTCATTTCCTTTGTTAATAATGCCTTCTATAATACCTTCTGAAGGAATTGCCTAGGGAGGAGGTGCCCCTCTTTTTAGAAGAAGTATATTCATATTGGTTTACTTATTTTTTTTAATCACATATTTGCTTGTAAACAGATAATGCACCTTGAACATTTCTCTCTAATAGTGAAAACCACTCAGGGTTGGTGTCCATGTTTTCAACTTTTGAGGAGCTTGTTGGTCTGCAAAAGCTTCTGCTAAGCCCTGCACTGTGAATTTTCTTGGGGCTTCATTTTACGGGTCCACTGTTGTATATACAGTTTGTCGTTGGCCAAAACGTCATTATGTGGCACATGACTGTGTTAAATGAGTAGGTGGAAGTAAGCAGGGAACAACTGGGTTACTGCACTCAGGTTCTTCATACAAGAGACACTAGGTATCCTACCCACTAAGTGTCCTTTAGGCCAGGTGTCAGCTTTAAAGCAGCAGATAGTAAATATTTTTGCGTTTACAAGTCATATGGTCTCTGTTATACCTACTTAAGTCTGCCTTTGTAGCATGAAAGCAGCCACAGAAAAATAAATGAGTAGCTGTGTTCCAATAAAATCTTAGTATAGAGACTGAAATTTGAATTTCATATAATTTCACAGGTCACAAAATATTAGTCTCCTTAAAAATTCTTCAAAAGTTTTAAAAACTTAAAAAAAATTATTTTTGCTTATGGCTGTACAAGAACAGGCAATGGGCTGCATTTTGGCCTAAGGGATGTAGTTGACCCTTGGTTTAGGCAAATAACTCCGTGATGATGGAGAAATCTTAGCATTACTGAAGTAGACATTCTCCAGGACAGTGCTATTGGTGACACTGTCTTGTTTTATAGGTGACACAGATGATAAAAATCCGCTCAAGAATTTAGATGTGACATCTGCAGCAGGTTCAAATCTCTCAGCCATAAGACAAACTGGATACTTCGTAAAGATTTTCGTCTATTATTCACAGAAAGTCAAAATCCATTATTGAAATTGTCTGGGTGAGCTGCCTGCTGGGTCCAGTGATGCACTAGTAGACAAAGTAGTTGAGAAAGAAGGTTTATTTATTCTTTGGATGACTGGCAGATTGTGACACCAATATGGCATCAAGCCCTACTATGATCCCAAGGACTTTATGACTCTATGACTAAATAAAATAAAAATGACTTTTTTGGGGGGTAGTGGTTGGGGTGTTGAAGTCAATTTGATCTTTACTTGGGAAATGTGTAATATGTTTTCATTCCATGATGATACATGGTAATTGCTTTGGTAATCATTCTTTAAAATTCCTATATGTTTGTGAAACTCATGCAGTTATATCATATTATTAGGTTCTCACTGTCAGGCAAATAGTGTAAAGAAAAACATTCACCTAATCTAGAAAAGTTAACCTAAAAAGATTAATTTAAGGAATGTGATTTTCACATAGAAATTTTACTTAGGACATTCTTGAAAATACTCTTCCCTGTAGTATTTAAAATATGTTTCTATTTACAAAAAGTTTCTATATCCAGATACGTCTAGGAAAAACATCCTTATGTGTATAGGATCTTGAATTCAGTAGTATGTAACAAAGCGTACTGGACAGTATTAATGTTCATAGAATAGTTAATAAGTTAACTGGTAATTAAAAATACTAATCAAAAACTTCAGACCTATTAACTAAATTTACTTAAAAAGATTTAACAAGCAGGTGTGAACTGGTAATAACCCTATGTATTTACTAAAACTATTGAATCACAGGAAAACTGGAACATCAAAGTATTCTCTAAACCAAATCAGTATTTTATGTGGTTAGAATCCCTGCTTTTAGCAAACACCTATCAGTTGTAGAGGATTTGAAAGCAGTTTCTGGGAAATGAGGTGGGTAGGTTCTAAGTTGAATTCTGTTTTTTTCCTCAGTGAATCTTTAACATTTTTTTCTTATTCTTAGTGTTCAACAAGAACTCTGGCAGCCCAGGATATATAAAATATAGATTACATCTTAGACAGTTTATACAGCTCAAATACAAACAGAAAAAGATTCCCTCATGACTTACTTGAAATCTTTATTCAAGGTCTGTACTATTCAATTTGTGAGTGCTGCTGCCACTCTCGCACCTCTTTGGTCAGAATGCAGTGCAGCTAACATCGCCATTGTGCCAGGAAAAAGATCTGTGAGTAGCTGAAGAGTGGAAGTAACACACATCTATTTTACAAGTCAGATTAGAGATCAGAGTCATACAGTAGCTTTATATGGAATTGATTTCATTTCATGGTTTTTAAACTATTTTTTTCATTGAAATAATGCCCACAACCGAAAAACAGGTGTGTTGTAGCATTTGCGTGCCTTAAATTCTTTTGAATCTGGAATCAAAGGGGATGTTCTTAGGGTATAGATCCTAAAGCTCAGGGCTTTCAATTATTTCAGTTATTGTGCCATAATTGAACTGCCCTGTGGATTTTATTTGGCATTGTTCTGATTAATATTTGGTAAACTGTACCATTTCAAATATAAGGTACTTTAGGAAAAACTATGGCTGTGTGTGTAGGTTTAAATAAAGCAGCAAACACTGTTTTACTTTATAAATAGGATATACTTAATAAGAAATATGTGGATTTAACATTGATAGGCATTTATATCAAGAATTCCATAGTGGTCTTCTGGGGAGAGAATATTAAATAGAGTACTTGATTGATTGCCATTATATTTTTTCCTAAAGTAAACCTTTTAAAAAATATAACATATAGGTGAATGCGTAAATATATATATATATATATATATATATATATATATATATATATATAGCTTGATAGATTGCAGTTATTCTTATTTCACCTGTTCTTACTGAAATTGAGAAGACTGCTCATAAAAATGAGTATAGAAAACTAGTTCATTGCAGAAAGGAACTGCTGTTTATTGAGATTTGCGAACATAGTTGCAAAAACGCATCTGTGTTAATCTTTTTTTTTTTTTTTTGTATTTTTCTGAAGCTGGAAACGGGGATAGACAGACTCCCGCATGCGCCCGACCGGGGTCCACCCGGCACGCCCACCAGGGGGCGACGCTCTGCCCACCAGGGGGCGACGCTCTGCCCCTCCGGGGCGTCGCTCTGCCGCGACCAGAGCCACTCTAGCGCCTGGGGCAGAGGCCAAGGAGCCATCCCCAGCTCCCGGGCCATCTTTGCTCCAATGGAGCCTCGGCTGCGGGAGGGGAAGAGAGAGACAGAGAGGAAGGAGAGGGGGAGGGGTGGAGAAGCAGATGGGCGCTTCTCCTGTGTGCCCTGGCCGGGAATCGAACCCGGGACTTCTGCACGCCAGGCCGACGCTCTACCACTGAGCCAACCAGCCAGGCCTGTGTTAATCTTTTAGACAGTTCTTGAGCCAGTAATTGATTTGAGTATAATCAGAAGAAAATCCAGGTGTTTCAAACTAGTTTTTTATCAGTAGTCAAAAGATTTAGTTTCGTCCTTTCTCATATGTACCACATGGTGAGTTCTTAGGAACTGGATTCTGAGATCACAAAACTTTGGGATTTAGAATGTCTTGAGAATTCATCAAGTATATCTTTTTGTCCACCATGTTTTACGAAGGACTTTAGTCATATTTACAAGACATGAGAAAGATAGTGATCCTGACTTTTATGGACTTCAAAAAAGACTTTTGAATGAAGATTAATGTAGGGATATAGTAGGCATACATTGCTGTTTATTTCGTAGAGCAGTGACAGGTTAGTTGTTCTTCCCTCAGTACTGTTTTTCCCCAACTTCATAACTGCTGGCTCAAGCTGCTTTTCCTTAAGGTGAGTGAGAAGTAATTTTTTTGTGAATGGAGAAAGTGAGGCTATTGTAGACATTGGGAAATCAGTGGAAAGTAAAAGGGAGCGTAAGATTGAAAATATGGTAGATAGTAAGATCATAGATGACTTCGTGTTGGTGTTATATGAGAATGTTGGGGCCTATTGATATATTTGCAAATGTTGTATCTAGAATCTAGAATTCTTCCAGTATCTTTTGTTTTGACTTTGATATCAGTACAGTAGTGTATAGCTATATTTTCAGATAAAGTGATGCCACCAACAGTCTTGTAATAAGCTACCACAGCAACTTATAGACAGTATATCATATGCTGAACTGGATTAAATTTCATAAAGCATCTGTAGAAAAATTCTTGAAAGCAGTCTGTTATAGTCAGAGATGACTACCAAACTGTTTGAGGTACAGAAATGATAACAGTAGATAACTGTAATGAAGCCCATTAAAATGAGAACTGTAAATGTTTATAGGCTTTTACAAGCGGACATGTACAGCCCTGAACAAAAAACATCATCACTTTAGAAAGGATACATTTAGTCATTTGGTTAGGAATAGTGCCTTGGCAACAGCATTTTTAAATATAAAAGATAATTGTGCAATAGGACTTGGGAGTCAAATGAGCTAATTATGTCTTTTAAGGTATAGAGTGACGTGGTAAGGGATCTTTGGCTTTGCCCTTCACTGGTAAAAAAGCACAACCAAAGTGGCAGTTTGGAAAAGTAGCCTAAGTGTGAGGACTTCAGCATCTTGGTGAGGAATGTTGTAGCAAAGACAGGAAACAATTATTTAAATTGTTCGACACAAAATGTTAGAATAGGAAAAAAAATATTAGTTGCTTGAAAATATAGATAAAAACCAGCAAACAGGTTATAGGCAAACAAGGCAGCTTGACTAAGGGTAAGAAGTAAGGAGGTATTCAGGAGTGAAGTGGTTGTATGATATTCCTCAATAGAGTTTTTACTCAGAAAAGGAGAGAACTTGGGACGAGAGATCAGGAAAAGTGATTTAGAAATTGATGTTATTGAAATAGGGTAGTATGCTCCTCAAAGATTTCTAGTAGGCAGAGAATATATTGGTTAAGTGGGGGATACGGTAAGTTGTCTTTAACATGAAGTGTTCATATTTTATAGTAGTCAGAAGTGACCACCTATTTTAGAAAAGGTGCTGATTATTCCCATTTATTCTGTGAACTTTTGTGGATGTTTCTATTGGCTAAAATTCTTTTTTTTTTTTTTTTTGGTGACAGTGAGTAAACACTTCAGATTTGGATTTATGTTTTAGAATCTGATATATTTTATTGTAAGTTTATAATGATTACTACCAATATATACTCAGTTTTTGGCAAGAGGTTAGATTTTACATTAGCTGGGTATCCTTGACATCCAGAAATAAGATCAGATGAGATTTAAATCAGTTTTATTGGCTATAACTTATATATTAAAACTCTTGTTAATTTTGACATTGGTAGAGAGAGAATATTTTAACACCCCCAAAAGTTCCCTGTGCCTCTTTACAATCAGTCCTTTCCTCTCTCCCCATTGCCAACCATTGCTCTGATTTCTGTTTCTTTTGATGGCGAAATGGCACCAGAATGTTACTGGTGATTGGACCTCAGTTCAGTAACCTTGGTACTTGAGTTCTGGCTAAGAAAGAATTCAGAACCAAGATTCAAACTATAAGAGAAAATTTATTTAGAAAGTCACAGGGGTAGAAGAAACGGACTCAGAAGACAAGTTACAGGGGCAAAAGAAGGGCCCTTGGAGTTTAGAAGAAAAAGAGAGGCGAGGAAAATGTCCCTGGAGGAATGGAGTGGAGAAAGGCACTGGGTGCTCCATAGAGAGACCTGCATTGGGCCCTTCCTGCTGAGGGTATTATCTGCAGGTCTCAGGCGATGATTCTAGAATAGTCATCAGCTTTCCAGGTGTGTCCTTTTAGGGTCATGGTCTCTTCTGATTGGTCAGTGCCAGGGCAGGGGACTCATTAGTGAAACTGGTCCTGATGTCAGCCAGGCTGTTGCTTTGTTTGGTTTTGCTGTTTTTTGGGGCCTTAGGACCTCATTGTCCTGGGGGCTTAATGCTTAAGGGCTATTCTTTGACTCTCTTGTTCAGTCCCACTCTAAGGGGCTCTAACCTTCATGACTAGCAACATGTCAGGAGAGAAAGGTCAGGGGAGCGTACTAATCTCACAACCAGCAATATGAAAGGTCGGGATCTAAACTATATGACCAGTGATATGTTAGGGAAGAAAAGGTTACTGTAGGTGTGAGGTCCTTGTTTTCCCAGTTTTGCCTGTTGCCAGGCACCTGGGACTCCACTACCCCCCCCCCCCCAGTCACCTGGCCCATTGTCCTTGCTCTGCTCATGGCCATCTATCTGCCTGCCCTATTTCTGTAGAATAAGCTTGTTCCTGAACCTTATATACCTGGAATCACAGTATGCACTGTTTTGTACTTGGCTCTTCTTCAGTGTAATGGTTTTGAGATTTATCCATGTTATTATGTGTATTAGTAGTTCATTCTGTTTTGCTGCTGAGTAGTTTTATCACAGTTTTGTTTTACCACAATTTGTTTGTTATTCTGTTAACAGAGATTTTAGTGTATTGTATATTTTTTGGCAATTGTGAGTAAAGCTTCTAGAAGCAGATATTTTGTGTGTCCTTTTGTGGACATATGCTTTAATTTCTCTGGGTTAAATACCTAGTAATGGAATTATTCTCTTATAGGATCGGAGTACATTTAAGTGTTAGAAGTTTATGTATAATTAACTTTTCCAAATTGGTTATACCAATCCCACCATGCACTTTTAGCTCAAGCCTGTATATCTCTGTAGTTTGTACTAGATACAGCTATAGGTGTGAACGAAATGATTTTTCTATAGCTAGAGAGTTTATATACATATTCTGAAATCTAGTAGTTTTATGATATGTCTCTTTTAAATATTGTGATAAGTTATAATAGATAACTTGACTTAAATATATACAGGTTTCCTCTTCTCCTCACTATCTGAAAGTAGAGAGTTCCTAAGAAACTGTTTGTAGGCCAGAATGAAGTGAAGAAGCAATTACCATTAATTTAAAAGTGAAAATCCTCTTTGGATTATATATTTATTTAGGGAACTGAAAGCAAGTATGAATTGAGGTATTTTGTAAAGCAAAGTGGCGTAGGCAAACTTTCTAAAAGCAGGGATTACTTTTACACAATCACTGACTTGGTTTGTTATATAGAATTTTTCATTTTCATTTTTTAGGTAGCATATGTTTTCATTTGAATTTTAAAGTGGGCATTTGTCATTTTATGAAGTGGCTCTTCATTAAGTGTATATATAATTAAATGAGATGTTTGAGTATGAAAATGCTAATCTACTAAGGTAAAATTGGACTAGTTGAGAAATTTTCTTTTTTTTCCTTTTCCTTGATCTATTTAGTAGCTTTCATTCCCTTTTTTTGGTAAAAATTTACAAAATAAAGATACAAATGCAGACTTTAATTAAATCTTAAAGATTTAAATAAGGAACTTAGAATGAAGAGCCCCTTATAAGCAGTAGATGCAATCAATGTAGGGGAATTGTACCTAAGATAATAGAATGACAATTAAACTTGTTTGTTTCAAGATTTTAGCTCAAGTCAGGCGTCCCCAAACTATGGCCCGTGGGCCGCATGCGGCCCCCTGAGGCCATTTATCCGGCCCCACCGCACTTCCGGAAGGGGCACCTCTTTCATTGGTGGTCAATGAGAGGAGCACTGTATATGGTGGCCCTCCAATGGTCTGAGGTACAGTGAACTGGCCCCCTGTGTAAAAAGTTTGGGGACCCCTGGCTCAAGTTCCAAAGCTGAAAATAAAGGTTCGTAAGTATCCTTGCATTCTAAAGAGAGATGTGGGGCTTAGTAAAAGAATAGGACTGCTCGCTTCCCATACATAAGGGAAATTAGAAAGGGGGTGTTATAACTATTATTCAGGTGAAGAACTGTAAATCTAGTGGGGAGTTCTGTGACATTTCTTTTTCTCCCAAAAGGACCTTTTGTTCCCATCCCAGGATTTGGATGTGTCTCCCAGAAGTATAGATTGTATTTCATTTTCTGTCTGGATGTTTAATGAGCTACATAAATCTTGTTTCTTGATAATGCAGTGGTACCTTCCAGAGAGTTCTTGAAAGAATGTGACATAGGTTTTCTAGATTTTGGGGCATTTCTGAATATAGATTTGTATTGCTCACAAAAATTAGGGGATATTTCAAAATGAGTATGAAGTGATAAAATGTCCCCTAATTTTTGTGAGCAGTATATTTCTGGAGGGGTAAAGGGTGACTGGAGCCAGTGAGGTGGCATGTTGAGTGAGAGGGCAAGAGTGAAAAGAGTTGGTATTTGTCCATCTGGTGTGGTAATGTTACTGGTGAATTGATGAGACCTTGATTCTTCTTGAACAGCGGTTCTCAACCTGTGGGTTGCAACCCCGGTGGGGGTTGAACGACCAAAACACGGGGGTCACCTAAATTTTTCCGATGGCTTTAGGCGACCCCTATGTTTTGGTCGTTTGACCCCCGCCGGGGTCGCGACCCACAGGTTGAGAACCACTGTTCTTGAAGGAAAGAATTCAGTCGAGATAAAGCACAGCAAATAAAGCAAGAATTTATTGGCCATGCAGGAGCACACTTAGACGGGGCTGTGGGTAAAGAAATAGGGGTCTTAGAGACACGTCCAGGTGATTTGCCTGGACAAGTTTCTCCTGCCCATTGCTCCCCTGGTTGCAAGTCTTCTGGTGTCCTTTAGACTAGCTTAGGAGAAAGAAATGGACAAGGAAAACACACCTGGGGCTTGGAGCTAGAGGACAGGGAGGGGAAAGGTGTGGACATGATCCCAGGAGGGAGAGCACACTGGACCCTCCGCCCTAAGGGCTTTAAGGGTGAAGATTTTAGGGGAGCTCCCCAGGTGTGTCCATTCAGGGTCGTTGTCTCCACTGATTGGTCGGTGCCAAGGCAGGGGTCCTTACTCAGTGCATCTGGTTCTGATGTCAGCTGTGGCATCATTTGTCTGGTTTTGCTGCTTTTCTCGGCTGGGAACTAAAACCCAGCTGAGGCCTAGAAATGATCTCTAGGGCTTAATGTTCAAGGGAGTGGTCATGCAAGGGTTTGGGGGTGTAGTTTGAGGCTATTCTCCAGCCCCTGTTTCTCCTCTAAGGGCTTGAAAACCACAGGACTAGCATATGCTAGAAGTCGGGGGGGGGGGGTCCTAACCACAGGACCAGTGATAGGAAGAGTCAGGGTGTTTACACCTCATGACCAGCTAAAGGAAGAAGGGTCACCCTGAAGGTAAGGTCCTTATTTTCCCAGTTTTGCCTGTTGCTAGGTACCTGGGGCTTTCTGCGCTGGGGATCTTCCGTGCCTGGCCTTTAGTCCTTGCTCTGCTTATGTTTACTAACTGCTTACCACAGTAAGAGGACATATATAGATTTAGTTTTGCAGACCAAGTAGACCCCATTGGAAGTGACCAAGCTTGAGATATCTTGGTAGATCCTGCCAACGAGGGCTGCTTGTCATATGAGGGGACTTGGCTGAGATAGTCAGAGGTCAGTCTGAGAAGGTATCTCAAGGAACTATGGAGGGTGGAAGGACCAGCATCTCTGCTTGCTTAATTTAGAGGTACTCTGCTGTGAAAACTGTCCAAACTGGGCTCCTTTGAGAATGAGAGAATGTACTGTCAATAATTACACAAGGGTAACAGATTGTCGTGCTTCTTGGCATTCTAATAAAACCCCATGGAACTCGGCACAGAGGAGTCCCTGTTCCTCTTCCTATCCTGATTTGGAGGAACCAGAAAGTGAGGAAGTGGAGAAAGGTGAAAGAGCCAAGAAGACTACTGAAAGACAAACAAACATTCTCTTGGCTGGTGTATGTTTAAGTAAGGGTTCATGGATACTCTCTGAATAAGATAGGAAGTTGAAGGTTTAAACTGGACTAGACAATATTTTACATTACTTGAAAGTAGCTGAGAAGCAATAGGATTCATTTGGGATTTTCGAGCGATGGGGAAGTGAGATCTAAGTTTGAAGAAATGAAATGAAATTAAGGCATGTATCCCACTGAGTTCAGTCTATTTGGTCATTTTGATAGTTTAATACAGTGGTCTGGAACCTTTCTGGCTGAGAGAGCCATGAACGCCACATATTTTAAAATGTAATTCTGTAAGAGCCATACAACCACCCGTGTACATTACGCATTATCCAATAAAAATTTGGTGTTGTCCTGGAGGACAGCTGTGATTGGCTCCAGCTACCCGCAGCCATGAACATGAGCGGTAGGAAATGAATGGATTGTAATACATAAGAATGTTTTATATTTTTAACATTATTTTTTTATTAAAGATTTGTCTGCGAGCCAGATGCAGCCATCAAAAGAGCCACATCTGGCTCGCGAGCCATAGGTTCCCGATCCCTGGTTTAATACATAGAATTTAGTTGAACAGACCTTTAGTGAGTATCAGTGTTGGGAAAACAGCTGTGTTAGGCTTGCTTGCTTGTACTTTGCATGATTAGTGCTTGAGCACGTGGTAGTGCCACATGTGTATAGTCTGTGTAAGGTTCTGAGTGCTTGCTCTCAGTGTGAATCGAGTATTGTGGATTGTCTGCCTGCCACTTGTGAGGGGCTGTTTGTTCACCTGCTGTCATAAGACGCGGTTTTCCTCTGCCTGTTTGCTTGTCCACTGTTGCAAGACTGGATTAAACGAGAATGGACCACCACTTTACTGCTCCGCAATACCTCTATAGTCTGCCCGAATCCAGTGTGAACCTGTCTTGCCTCGGCCACCAGCACTACAGCCTACAACCTGATATGTAAGGTACTGTACTATGGTAAGCATTTTCGGGAAGGCAAAGATGACTAAGACTTTCTGTCCTCAGGGAGCTTCTGCTTTAGTGTAAGTAGCTAAACTTAATACATGTTAGAATGATATAGGTCCTCTAGACATGTAAGTGGCAATGCTGTGGGCATGTGGCAAACACTGAAGACCACTGGGGCTCAGAGCAGGCTTTGTGGGACAGGCTGAGTTTGGACTGAGCCTCGAAGGAAAGGAGGATATCCACTGGGAGAAAGGTGTCTGGCATGAGGCCATAATCAAAGGCATGGATCTGGGTATGAGTAGACGGCTGGGGAGAAAGAAGGCTTATCCACACTGAAAATTTTTCTTTTCAGAAAATGGTTTCAACCATCAGGTCAGCTTGCCCATGTGACAATTTTGGTTGAAGTTTGGTAGTTTCACATGCTGATTTCTGCATTTCTTTAGTAATGCACTAAGTGCCTTTATGAGATATAGTGTCGAAATGTTATTCTTCACTTTAGAATCTACATGCTTATAAGTAAGCATCTAAACCAAACTTCTAAGTCTAATTGCAAAATCTATTGCTTTCCTTGATTTAAAACAGTAAAATGCAGAGAAGATGATAATTTTTACATACAATTCTAAGAAGCATTTGGCAGTGCAATTAGTTTCATAACAAGTGATTGTTTTTTAAAGCCTTCCCAGAATAAGGAGGAGTATTTTGATGCTAGTGTCACTTTTAAATAGCTGTAGCTCCAGAAATGTGTCTGTTCACATTGTTATCTTAAATATACACACCTTATCTATCCATATTGCTGTACTTCAGACGTGAAAGTAAAAATAAAGGTGTGAAGTGCCTAGCAGACTTGTATGGATTTATGTAAATTAGGAAACACAAACAGTCCGTCAGTGCTCAGGTTCTAATGCATTAAAATCAAGTAAGTATTATTTCCTAAAAGTTTTATAGACACACACACACACACACCCACACACACACACCATACTCAGTGATTTACTTTGCAAAGAAACTGATTTATAAAGGGTTTTTATTTTCTCTTAATTCCAAACATATCCAGTTTTGTGATACATACGTGCATACATATAAAATGCTCAAAACTTAATGGATCTTTTTACCCAAATTTGTTTTATCTATAGTCTTCTCCATCTACGTTAATGACAAGTTTATCCATGTTACTCAGACCAAAAACCTTGGAGTCATCCCTGACTCATCTTTCTCACATCCACACCTCATGTCAGTAGTTCATGTTGGTTTTATCTTAAAAATAGATCTAGCATCTGGTGTAGACCACCTCTCATCACCTCTCCTAACCTCTCCTACAGCCTGGTCCAACCTAGTATCATGTCTTACTTGGGTTATTTTAATAGCTTTCTGACTGGCTTCCCTGCTTCCTCTTGCAGTCCTCAGTTTCTCACCCAGCAGTTTAGTCTAATCTCAGTATAGTGGCCAAGATAATCACAGTTAAAACACGCATCAGGTCCTGTCATTGCAAGTCCATGCAGCTCAAAACTTCAGTTGTTTCTTTTCTCACTCACATTAAAAGCTAATGTCTTAGTAGTAGCCTGTAAGGCTCCACATGATGTTGCCCCATCTGCAGCCCCGTCCTTTGACTGTTTACTATGCTGTGTTCACGCCTGACACCATGTTGTTTATTGAATAGCTGACCTCAGGGCCTTTGCACTTCTAGTTGATCTGCCCGGGATTCTCTTCCCCCAGGTAACTACTTAGCTTATTCCCAAGTTCTTGGCACTTTATTGAAATGTTACATTGCTAATGAGACCTTCTTTGGCCATCTTATTTAAAACAACCTTAATTTTTCTGCTTAGCATTTTCCCAAATTAACTATGTTTTACTTTTACTTTTTCAAGGTCATTCTTTTCTTGTTAGGATGAAAGCTTGATGAAGGCTTGGGATTTTGTTTTGTTTACTACTGTACTACCACACTTAGAAAAATTTCTGGCATGTAGTTGGTATTTAATACATAATTGATTTAATGAATAAAAGGTAATAAAAGACATTATATAGGGATTAAGCCTGTAGTAAACCTTGATGTGCCCTTTATTGGCATCTTTGGACAATGCTGCTGTTTTCAAATGTCTAAATGTTTCTTCTCTTTTATAATTTTTATTAAATATATTGGAGTATAATTTGCATATAATAAAAACCATTTGTTTTAAATGTACCGTTCAGTGAGTTTTGACAAATATGCACAGGTATGTAACTGCTACTGCAATCAAGCTATAGAACATTTTTATTGCCTCAAAAATTTCTCTGGTATTCATTTGCAAGTCACTTCTCCTACCCTCCCTCATCCTTATTTTCAGGCAACCGCTGATCTGATTTTTGTCACCATGAATTAGTTTTACCTGCTCTAGAGTTTCTTATAAGGGTTTCATATAAAGAGAATTATACAGTATGCACTCTTTTCAGCATGATGTTTTTGAAACTTACTGTTTTGTATGCATTAGCAGTTGGTTCTTTTTCTCTGCAGTGTAGTGTTCATTGCTTAAATGTGCCACAATTTGCTTATCCATTTACCTGTTCATGTACATTTGATGGGGGAGGGTTCTAGTTTTTGCCTACACGGAATAATGTTACTATGAATGTTCACGTACAAGTCTTTCTCTACATATGCTTTAATTCTTCTGGGTTAGATACCCAAGAGTAGAATTGGTAGTGTATATTTAACTTTGTAAGAAACTACAAACTATTCAAAGTGATTTCTGAGCAATGTATGCAAGTTTTAGTTGCTCCAATTCTGGTCAGCACTTGATGTTACCATTCTTTTAAATTCAGACATGCCTAATGGGTGTGTAGTTGTATCTTATTGTGGTTTTTATGCATTTCCCTGATTACTAGTGGCCTTGATCTTTTCATTCACTTGTATCTGTTCAAATCATTTGCCCATTTAAAAAAATGAAGTGTTTGTTTTTTATTCAGTTATGAGTTCTTTATCTGAATCAAATCCTTTGTCAGATATATTTTCTTCTGGTCTGTAGATTGCCCTTTTTTTCATATATGGTGTATTTTGAAGAACAGAAGTTTTAAATTTTGAATGAATGCAGTTTATCAATGTTTTCTTTTTCTTGTCTGTGATTTTTATTGTTGTTGGGTTCTAAGAAATATTTGGGTAACTTTTGGTTGTGAAGATTTTTTTTCCTGTGTTTTCTTCTAAAAGTTTTATAGGTTTAGCTTTTTATATCAGGTCTTTGGTTCATTTTGAGTTCATTTTTATGTGTGTGAAGTAATGACCAAGGTTCATTCTTTTCTATAGTTAGTTGTTCAAGAACCACTTGTTGGAAAAAAAAAATCATTTCTCCTTTGAGTTATCTTGACCCTTTTGTTAAAAAGCAACTAATCATATATAGATGGATCTTTTCCTAGACTATTACAATGATTAGCACTCTCATACTAAGTCTTGAAATCAGTGGCGTAAGTTCTATAACTTTGTTCTCTTTTGGAATTGTTTAGAACCCTTTTCATCCTCTCCATTTTTATATCAATTATAGAATTGGTTGTACATTTATACAAAATGCCTTGTAAGTGTTGCATGATATTTGTAGATCAATTTGGGCAGGATTAACTTCTAAACAATTCTGAGTTATTCCAATCCACAGACATAGTATATCTTCATTTATTTACTTATTAAAGAAAATAATTTTTACAATTGGTCATTGCTAGTGTAGAGAAATGCAATTGATTTTTATATATTGAATGTGTATCCTGCTATCTTATTAATTAATTAATTCTTTTGGCTTTTAGTGTGAGTTCCTCAGGATACTCTATGTCAATGAGTATATTAATTATAATAGAGTTTTATATCTTTCTTTCCAATTATTATTTTCTCTTTTTCTGTCTTTCTTTCTTGCACTGGCAGTACTTCTAGTGAAATGTTAAACAGTAGTGGTGAGAATGAACATTTTTGCTTTGTTTAGCCATAAGGAGAAAGGACTCAGACTTTTACTGTTATGTATGATGTTAGCTGTAAATTTCTAATAGATGCCCTATATCAAGTAGGGCAAGTTCCCTTTTATTTTTAGTATGCTGAGAGCTTTTGTTACAAAATGATGGTAAATTTTGTTATGTCTTTTCCGTATCCATAGAAAGAATCATATTTTTTCTTTTAAAATCGGTATTAATATGATGAATTGCATCGCTTTAATTTTAGATATTAAACCAAACTTTGTATTTTGTGATAAACCCCATTTGGTTATAATGTATTATCCTTTACTATTACACTGAATTTGATTTGTAATATTTTGTTAATGATTTGTAAATCATGTTTTGAGGGAGTGTCATGGTGTTCCCCCAAAATTCGTATGTTGAAGCTCTAACTCGCAAGGGGATAGTATTTGGAGGTGGGTCCTGTGGAGTCAGTTAGGTTTAGATGAGGTCATGTGGGTGAGGTTCCCATAATGGGGTTAGTATCTTATAAGGAGAGGAAGAAACCAGAGCTTACTTGTTCCCTTTCTCCCCCATGTGAAGACAGAGCGAGAAGGTAAGTATCAGCAAGCTAGGAAGAGGGCTCTCCCTGGGGGTCCAAATTGGCCTGATCTTGGACTTCCCAGCCTGCAAAACTCTTAAGAAATAAATTTCTGTAGTTGAGCCCCCAGTCTGTTGTCTTTTTTTATGGCAGCTCGAGTTGACTAAAGGTGATGTGTTATCTTTGTAGGATTTTGTTAATAAGGTCATGCTCTTCTCATTAAACAGAAAAATAATTTGAAAAAAATTCAACTCCCTTTTATGGTTAAAATACTTCAACTAGTAATAAGAGGAAAATTCCTCAACATCACAAAAGGCATCTGGTTTAAAAACACAGCTAACATCTTTATGCTGAAAGAGTGAATGCTTTTTTCCCAAATCAAGAGTAAGGCAAGAATGTTGCTGTCACCAATTCTATTTAATATTGTATTGGAAGTTTTAGATAAGACAGGTAAGAAAAGAAATAAAAGCATCTAGATTGGAAAGAAGTAAAATTATCTCTAGTTGTAGATGACAGGATATTCTTTATAAAAAGTCCCAAGGAATCTATTAAAATCTATTGTAACCAATGAATGATTAGTAAATTGCAAGGTATAAGAACCATATACAGAAATCATTTGTATTTCTGTGTACTAGCCATGAACAATATACAAGTAAAATTAAGAAAAAAAATTTCATTTACAATAGAAACCAGAAATCAAATAGGGACAGATTTAACAAAAGCAGTAGGAAAATTGTATTTCAAAACCTACAAAAGTTAATGGAAGAAGTAAACAAATACACGGCATGTTTGTGTATCAGAGGAGTTAACAGTGTTGAGATGGCAGTACTCTTCCAAATGAAATACAATTTCCAGGCAGTCTCTATCAAAATTTTAGCTGCCTTTTTTTCTTTTAGAAAATGGAAAACTGATCCTAAAATTTATATGGAAATTGAAGTACTCAGAATACTCAAAACAATCTTGATAAAGAGGAAAAGTGAAGGACTCATCCTGATTTAAAAATTTATACAAAGCTAGTATAATCAGGGCAGTTTGATACTGGTAGAATGATAGACATAGACCAGTGGAATAGAATTAAGAGACCAGAAATAAACCCAGACATTTATGTGTAATTGATTTTTGACAAGGGTATCAAGATAATTCAATAGAGAAAGAATAATCTTTTTAACAAATGGTGCTTGGACAACTATGTATTGGTTAGCAAAATAATAAAGTTGGGCTTTTTTTCTTAGAACAGCTATTAAAATGAATGCTGAATGGATTATATACCTAAATGCAAGAACTAAAAGTAGAAAACTCTTAGACTAAAACATAAGAGTAAATCTTTATATTTTGGGTTATGCAGAGCCTTCTTAGAAGACACCAAAAGTGCAAGTGACAAAAGAAAAACTAGATAAATTAGACTTCATCAAAATGGAAAACTTTTATACTTCAAAAGACACCAGCAAGAGAGTATAAAAAGACAGCCCACTTAATGGGATACTATATTTGCAAATTATATCTCTGGTAAGGGAATTGTGTCTTCAATATATGATATATATAAAGAACTCTTATTCAATAATTAAAAGAAAAATAATTAAAAAGTGTGTAGTGTCTGTGAAATATGTCTGTGAAATGTTATTTTTATCTTTTTTTTAAAGCTTTCTTTAGGATTAGTGTTTATTTTTAACCTCATCTCTTTGATTATTAGTTATATAGCTTTATCTATTTTTATTTTTTAATTTAGTGGTTTCTATAGGATTTATAATATACATTTTTTAAATAATTTTTTAAAGACTTTATTTATTCATTTTAGAGAGGGGGGGAAAGAGAGAGAGAGAGAGAGAGAGAAGGGAAGAGCAGGAAGCATCAACTCCCATATGTGCCTTGACCAGGCAAGCCCAGGGTTTTGAACCAGTGACCTCAGCGTTCCAGGTCAATGCTTTATCCACTGCGCCACCACAGGTCAGGCCTATAATACACATTTTTAACTTGTCACAGTCTATATTTCAGTAATAACTATACCACTTTGTATAATTTAAAAGCTTTACATGTGACACTTTTCTCTTGTTCTCTGGAGTATTGTTGCATACTTAACTTCTACATGTTATGTAAAACATCACAGTATTTTTTTATTACTTTTTTTCTTTAAACAGTCAATTTTCTTTTAGAGACATTAGAAATGAGAAAAAAGTCTGTTATATTTGCTCGCATATTCTTTCTTATGGTCCTCATTCCTTCATGTAGATCTGTGGTTTAAAATATTACACTTTTTCTTCAGTCTGATGCACTTAACATTTCTTAGAGCACAGCTTTACTGTCAATAAATCCTCATCTTTTATTTGATAATGTTTTAGTCAGCCTTCATTTTTTAAAAATTTAATTAAATTTTATTGGTTAAGATAATTGTAATTTTCAGTACATCTCTGTATGCTGTATTGGGTGTTCCCCCCGCCCATCAGGTCTTTGTTACCCTTTATTTCCCGTGTACCCTTCTCCACCCCCACGACCCTTTCCCTGGCTATCACCACCTTGTTGTCCCTGAGGGTTTTTGGTTTTTTTGTCCTTTTTTTGCTCTAGTCCTCCAGCTCCATAGCCTTTGTTTTTGAATTGTACGATGACACTTTTTTTTCTTTAATTTGAATGAGAAATCATATGGGGTTTCTTATCCCCCCCCCCCCGTAAGTGGAATATTGTAATTTTTTTTAATGTTTGTGCTTTTTAGATATTCTCTTTTCCAGAAGTTTTTAATCTGTTTATTTATTTATTCAGATTTGGTATGTGTTGATGGAGTTTTTTGTTATGCATCCTACTTGAGGTTTACTGAATTTCTTGGATATGTAGGTTTATCATTCTCTTCAAATTTGAAAACTTTTAGGCTATAAAATTTTCAAACCTTTTTTTCTGCTTTTCTCTTTTTTGGGCTTCCAGTTACACATGTGAGTGATGACCACATAGTATTCCGTGGGTCACTGAGACCCAAATCACTGTTTTCCAGCCTCTTTTTTCTGTGCTTATTTGGGCTTTTATTGTTATGCCTTCAAGTTAAATGATCTTGTCTTCTACATTGCTACACGATCATCTAATACATTTTCTTAAAAGAAATTTTGATTTCATTTCTAGAAGTTCTCCTTTTTAAAATAGCTTTTATTTTTTTCATCATTGATGGGCCGATAAAATATATTTTGCTCACTTTGTTAAAGATGGCACTGCCCATGTGGAAGCCAGTCTCCCAGGTGATGATATTATTTGCCCATATGCTTGGAATGGGCGTAATTATATTAATGTGTGTTGGGGGTGGGCTGTGGGCAGGCAGGATCCTTGTAGACTGGGGCTTGGTTTTAGGATTAGGCCTTTCCCACCCTTTTTGATGTGGGTTAGACTTTGTGTCAGAGACTTCTCTATTTTGTATATATATTGGATTAAAGGTTTTGATTTCTGCACTATAAAGTGGGGCAGACTGGGAGTTTGCTCTCTTGGTTCCTGCTATCACCATTGCAGGGGCCTCCCTGATCTCTTGCCCTTCATGGGGAAAGCTGGTTTTCTGCTTTTCCCTTGTCTTCTCTTGTGGTTTGCCTGTCTTGGTGAGACAGCAGTAAACAGAATGGCCCACCACCCTCCGACTGCCATTTCTTTATGCAATGGGAACCTGCGTGTGAATGGCCACAATGGTGGCTCCTGGCCTTACAATCATCATGTTACATTTAAAAGCAAGTTCCTGACTACATTGAAAAGTACTGTTTTAAAGTACTTGCTTTTTTAAAATCCTAGTATGCTAGTTCCATCATCTCTGGCATTCCTGGGTCTGTGATCCATTGTTTTGTCTTGGCTATGAGTCACTTTTTTCTTCCTCACATGTGTAGTAATTTTTGGTTAGCTGATAGGTATTGTGAATATTGGATTGAGTGTCCTGATTTTATTCTTTTTACAAAGTGTATTAGTTTTGGCTGGAAGTTTTAAGTTCTTTGTGGTTTAGCTTGATCTTCTTGAGGCTGGTTTTTAACTTTGTTAAGATTGTTCTTGAGTAGCCTTTACTCTGGAGCTATTTCAGTCTGTTACTAAGATGTGACCATGTTCATACTTTGCTGGATGTCATACATGATCAACGCAGTCTCTTTTTTACTATTCTAATCTCTCAAGTCTTCTAGGCCTACCTGATTTTTTGGTAGTGTTCAGGATATTACTTTCCCATATTTGTCCTTCAAACAGCTTCGTGAAGTCTTATAATATTCATCAGAAATGTGTATATGGAATCCTCTGTAAATATGTGGAGCTTTTCCTCTGCATAGCTCCTTTCTCTTATGCACTATATCCTTACAAATTCCGGCCACCTCCCCTTCCCTAAAACTCGAACAAACTTGTTCCGTCAGTTCAGCTAAACCACCTTGTATTTTTATCTCCTTGCACCGTGGTCCACAGAGGGCCTCCAGGTAGAAAACTGGGGTCACCATAGAGTCCACTTTATTGTTTTCCCTTCTTCAGGGCTCACAGTTCTATACTGCCAGATCGTTCAGTGTCTAAAAACAGTTTATATATTTTGTACAGTTTTCTGTTTGATTACAGTGGGGAGGGGCTAGTCTGTTACCTGTTACTCCTTCATAGCTAGGATTAGAAATGCCCTCTAACTCCCTTTATTCATGTTGAAATTTAAGAAAAGAAGTTTTTGTGTACATCTCAGAAAAGATTTTTATTTATATATATACTTCCATTAAAATATAGTTGAAAATTATTCAACTCCTTCCTTGATGACTTTTAATTACGTTATACAGATACCTGTAGCCTTAGACCTGTGATTTTTCAAACTTTTTCGTCTCATGGCACATATAAACTAATTACTAAAATTCTATGGCACAACAAAGAATATATTTTTTGCCAATCTGATAAAAAATAGATATTATTTTGATTCATTCATATTGGATGGCTGTTGTTGTCTTTGATGTCATTTTTAAATTTGTCAATCTAAGGGAGAAGAAGTCAGTGCCCCTAACTAGTCAGGTATTGAATGTTTTAAAAAATTCTGCGGCATACCAGTTAAAATTTGCTGCCACAGACTATTGAAATGCTCCCCTTCTACTTTTCCTAATTCCTATTTTTCCTTTAGTATTTTGTCCATATTGAGACTACTTTCAGTTTTCAGTGACTCTCTTTTTCCTTGAACCTGTATTTTCTTTGTCCTTGTTACAAAAGGAAATTTTAATATTTAATCTTGGCACTTTAGAGGCTTTAGTCTGCTTTTTCTACCCTTGTTTTCTACTTTTAAAAAGACCTAGCAAATGCTCCAGTGTCTTGGTTCACATTCCTGGGCTTACTTTTTCTAAAATACGTTGTCCTTTGCTGAAAGCCCTTCTTTACCTTTCCCTCTCAAAAGCCTAATCATTCTCACAGTCTCTCATTTCTTCATTGTGGTGCTTTTCTTACTAGATGTTAAGTTTTTTTGAGTATTTTTCAAATCCTTCTTACAAAATTATAAGTTTATTGAATGATTTAGTCATCTTGGATTCTCACAGAGGGCCTGACTATCCTAGAACCTGGCACACAGTTGGTGGTCTGTAGGTATTTATTGAATATTTACATAAGCACTCTTTAAAATAGAAAGACTTTAGGGAATCTTGAAGTTAACCTCCAGTGTGGCTTATTGAGTACATAGGCACATGTGTGCGAGTACTGCCTATTCCGGGCATCATGCTGCCCGACTTTCTGTATGTCTGTGAGTCTAGAGTAGGCAACAGAAACAAAGGGTCCATTTATTAGAGTTAGGTAATGTTCACGCAGTAAGGATGCGGTGTTTTGGCAATCTGAAATAGTATACTACTCATTCTCTGATGTAATCATCAATATATATCTTCAACTTGTATGTGAGACCTCTCATTTACCTGTATTGGTCATATATTTTTTTATTGAGAGTAAGCACTATTTATGGTGGCATGGGTAAAAACAAGTAAGTAAGCCTTCAGTGATTGTTACATAAATGGCAGAGACAGGTATTTTCTATATGTCACGAGAAAGTGTAGAGATGGGTGCCATGGTAGGACCAGAGGAGGAGCACTTGGGTGTTTGGTTGCCCTTTGAGGTTCAGAGGCTTATATCTAGTTGGTGTAAATTAGAGAGGACCAAATATGCTTTGCTTATTAGCACAACTCTCACGGACTGAGCAGACTATTTTCAGATATAATCCTTCAGATAGCGAAAAGTCATTCATTATTGCTTAATTTTATACCGTCTTCCATTTCTTTTTACCTACTGTCATTTGCTGAGGTCATCCCTTCAAAAAACATTTTCTTGAGGTCCTATGATGTGCTGAGTGCTTGTGCTGGCAATGAAAAGGTGAAACGTGTGCCTTCTGGAGTAGTGGTAATGGCCTTCAGAAGTCTGGATTACTCATCTGAGGCCACAAGTTAAGGAACCTGGCATATGAAATTTACATTTGCTTCAAAAGCATGGACTAAATGTCAGCCGGTGGTTGTTGATACCAGTTCAACACCAAGCATCCTTAATTTGGTTGCAGCGAAGAAGGAAACCTCATTCTGTGCAAACGGCCCAGTTGCGAGGTAGCATGGCTGTGGAACAGCTCGATAGTGTTACAGCTGAGTATGAGGCAGCTGGCTATGCAACAGCACTGCTGTGAGGTGCCCCTTGGGCACGGCAGCCCTGAGGTGAGGCAGCTCTGCTCCTCCCGGGTCTGCTCCACCTGCCCTGCTCCACCCGCTGTCTGCCGCTCTGGCCCAGTCTGCTCCACTTGCTCTGCTGGTCCAGGGAGACAGCTTTGGTGTGTCAGCTGTTATGTTTTAGCCCTGCCTGCCACAAGTTAGGGATGTCTGAATCTTTCTTTAATCCCAGTGAGATTTCAACTGGTTGATAACGGGCCTTGCAGTTGGGGTTACCAGAGACTCATGCCTGGGAAGTTAATGTGTTCTGTGGCAGTAGGGCTGGGTATGACAAGTATTGAACTCATCTTTTTCAGTGGGTCAAAGGTGTATGCATCCTAGAATATGAGTATCAATCTGGTATTATTTGAAAAGGGATCCTGCCGAAGAAAGTTTTTTGCCAGGGCAAGAGGAGCCATCAGTAAGGAGCTGTGGGGTGTACTGCCAGAGGTCAGAAGCTGAGGGGGCATTGGGAATAGGTCCCTTTTAGCTGGGGGAGAACACTGCCCTTGGTAGGAGTTTTGCAATGGGAGAATCTTACCCTTGGAAGAATGCACATAAGCTACAAGAGAGGGAAAATTAGCTTTAAACACCTGCCATAGCCATGTAGCTCTAGGCCATTTCTGAATAGTAGCAGTTAGCTAAGAACTGCCTTATATGCCTGACTTCTCACTTCCCTGACCTTGACCCTGATGGGCTCAGAAAACTCAGGAAGATGGCAGAAGAGAAACTTGGTGAGAAGAAAATGATCTTGTTCCCTTTCTCACTGACAGTGGCCAGCTCTCGGCAGGCCCCAGCTGAGTGGATAACATAGATTTAAAGTTAAACCCTGGCCAGGTGGCTCAGTAGATAAAGCATTGACCTGGTCAATGATTCTACCCCCAGTCACAGCACTTGGGAGAAGCAATCAATGAGTACACAACTAAATGGAACAGCTAAGTTAAACAATGAGTTGATGCTTCTCTCATTCTCAAATCAATGGGAATATTAATGTTAAATGTACTTTAGAGTTTTATTATGTGGATCTAGTCTTTTAATTTTGAAAAATTTCAAATCTACAGATATTTTGAAACAGTAGTATAATAAATACTTCATACCGTTTAGTAACATTTGGCTCCATGTATTTATTGTATGTATACTCTTTTGGCCCATGGAATGGGGCTGACTCATTTGAGAATGACACTGGACTCTTAAATACTTCAGTTCGTTTATCTTAAAAATTAAGTTATTCTCCTATGTAATTATAATTCCATTATCACACCTAGGACTTTATCATTGATACAATAATATATAATATTTAGTCCATATTTAAATTTCCCCAGTTGTCTGTCTGAGGTTAAATTACTGAACTGAGACCATTTATTTTTTTTAATTTTATTTTTATTTTTTGTATTTTTCTGAAGCCGGAAACGGGGAGGCAGTCAGACAGACTCCCGCATGCGCCCGACCGGGATCCACCCGGCACGCCCACCAGGGGGCGATGCTCTGCCCATCCAGGGCATCGCTCTGTTGCGACCAGAGCCATTCTAGTGCCTGAGGCAGAGGCCAAGGAGCCATCCTCAGCGCCTGGGCAAACTTTGCTCCAATGGAACCTTGGCTGCGGGAGGGGAAGAGAGAGACAGAGAGGAAGGAGAGGGGTTGGGGTGGAGAAGCAGATGGGCGCTTCTCCTGTGTGCCCTGGCCGGGAATCGAAACCAGGACTTCCGCACGCCAGGCCGATGCTCTACCACTGAGCCAACCGGCCAGGGCCCTGAGACCATTTAAAGTGACCATATGTTTTTCTGTTAAGTCTTGAGGATTATTTGAGTTTTTTTTCTTAAGGGCAGAGGTTGGTTTACTTCTGAATAGGTTAATAGGCCATTAAGAGACAAAAATAAAGTTTTGCATAAAACTCATCATTTCTTCATGGTCAACACATTGGGTACACTTTTAAAAGGATGTCCCAATTCAGTGTACTTTTGCATTGTTCAAGACTAGATTTCCCATGGATGAAACAAACTGACAGAATGGTCGTAATTGCCAGACAGCTGATATTGTTTAGTGAACTCTTCTTTCTACTGTTGTATTTGAGACTTTTCATAATTAAAACTTAAAGAACTTTTAGAGTCTTTTGTCTTATAATTTGTAGATTTGGAATATTACAAAGTCACTTAATACATTGTTTATTAGTATGACTATCGGAAGAAATCAATTTCTAAAATGAAAACAGTAAAAATTGTTCTGATTTTTGAGTATTTAGTAAATATTAGGCATTAGGCTAAATCTTTTCCACATTCAGACCTCTCCAAGGTGAAGTTTATTATTTCATTAAAAAATAATCATTCTTTGGAGTTCATTACTCAGTCTGAAAAGCTTATCTTCATCTTTTTATTAGCTTGTCATTTGTCTCTGAGTTGAAGAAGGGGCTGAGCCCCAGGATTGGTGCTAATAATGGAGTGGATGACCTGGGTGTAAGTGAAGGTCTGGGTGAAAGTTCATGTTAGGTCAAAAATTAAAGCCAAAGGTTATGAGAAGCAGGGTTGAGTCTAGAGTATTTCAGTGTGGTGCAGTGCTGGCTCTAATTCAAATTTATCAGGTAACACAGGGTTCTGAGTAAGATGGAAGTGGGTAATTTCTCCTAAATAAAAATAGAAACAAAATAGCCTTAATACCTGGTATTTAGTTTTGTTAGAATTTATTTGGAATTTCAAATGTTTTATATATTAGCTAGAGTGTTAAATTTGGTGTGGATAGAATCTTTTTTTGTACTTTTCATAATTTAATAGCATTGTTTTCTCATTTGCAATCTTGATACTAAAGCATCTTGTAACTTTGTCCTAAAAAGCCACTTTTGATGGAAATCAAAATAACACTCTATCTCTGTACACATTAGATACATTAGTGGTATCTGAGTGTTAAGCACAATTTATGTCTTCCTTTTTGTTTAGTTCGGTATATTTTGTAAAGGTTTTAAAATGAATAATTATTAAAAGGAATTACACTGATAAATGAGATAATTGTAGTTGACCTTTCTAAGAGACAGTTCACTCATTAATCTTCAGTGTTTCTTAGCAACACAAAGTATTCCTACCCTGGGAATTTTCATATCTTTCTTCAAACACACATTTGGAAATATTTTATATGACCTGATGATTGTCCATCTGTCCTTAAGTTCTCTCACTGCTTCTTCATTACCTGAATGTCCTCATTAAACTTCACATTCATACAATATATTCTTTCAGTTTAATAACCCACAGTTTGCCTTGAGAATCATTTGGCTTGTCAGAATCTTAAGAGTTTCAGGAAATAAATTTCTTTTGTGTATTGTGAAGCTAAAAGTTATTGAAAATGTGTTACATTTTCATGATAAAGTATAAAAGTATTGCCTTGGGAGCTAGCTCTCTATATTCTTATTATCCTTAGCCTCTAGGGAGGTAGTGTAATCACTTGTGATAAAGAAATGGCATGGTTATATTTCGCCAAGTTGACCTGTGTTCAGTTTAGGTCATCATTTATGAAAATGCTAAGTTCATAGGGTATGCTGTATTTATTCATCCATTCAACAAATATTTATTGAGCACTTAAAGCATGCCAGGTTCTGTGATAGGTCCTGGGGATACAGTGGTGAGCAGAAGCATGGTGGCTCTACTCTCTAGAAAAAAATTGTGGTTGTTGGAGAACATGTAGTTGAGAAAAACCTGATCTAGTCAGGTTGGAAGGGCTTTCCTGAGGAAGTATGCCCCAGCTGCTATCGGTAAAGCATCCAATAAGAGCAGCATGCACAATGGAGACCCCAGGACATACTAAAGACCTGCCAGAGGCTAGAGAAGCTGGTCTTCAGAGAATGAATTGCCTGTAAGATGTCTTGCTTTATAAAGAATATGAAATCAGTAGTTATCTTTCCATTGATTTCTGCATATCAGTGTTAAGATAATAAACTTTGTTTTCAGATATAGATTTGAAGATCCCTTAGAATTAATTTATCTCATTTAGTGCTTTAATATCCTCAATACCTTAGTAACCTGTCTGATAGATCATTTCTTGCTTGACTGTTATTACTAGCCCAATGTTAGGGTTCCCTCATTCTTCAGAACCAGCTTCATTTTCAGACACCTTTAACCCTTTGAGTAGTACGAACGTTCATGTATGTTCTCGTGCCTCCTGACCATCCAGACTACGATCAGTTTATTTTAAAAATGTATAAGCAACATTAAAAAAAAGGCAAATATATATTCTTGTTTCTATAAATTGGTTATCAAACAAGCATGATTTTAAGTTAATAAAATTGGAACTGGAACTAATTTCATTTTTTGAAAAAAACCCCCCCAAAAAACGCACTCATAGGGGTCAGTGAGCATGAAAAAAACTCACTACTCAAAGGGTTAAATGTTAGACAGTTCTTTCTTAGGTGAAGCCAAAATACTGGTTTCTCCTCATTGATCTTAGTTGTTTGAGGCTAAATGACCAAGTCCAGTTTGTTTTTAGACTTTTGTGTATGTAAAACTTATTGGTATATAGCTACAAGTCTTCCCTTTTTTTGGTTCCTCCCACCCAATATTTTAAAATTTTCAAACATATATTAAAGAAGAAAGGCTACTGGTATGAAACACTTTTTTTTTGACTGAGAGTCAGAGAGAGGGACAAACAGACAGGAAGGGAGAGAGATGAGAAGCATCAGTTCTCGTTGCGGCACCTTAGTTGTTCATTGATTGCTTTCTCGCATGTGCCTTGATGGGAAGGGGGTGCTACAGCAGACCGAGTGACCCCTTGCTCAAGCCAGCGACCTTTGGGCTCAAGCCAGCAACCATGGGGTCATCATGTCTATGATCCCACGCTCAAGCCAATGACCCCGTGCTCAAGCCAGCGACCTCGGGGTTTTGAACCTGGGTCCTCTGGGTCCCAGTCCGATGCTGTATCCACTGCACCTCTGCCTGGTCAAGCTGAAACACCTTTTTTTCCTCTACTCTTGCATGTATTCATTGCCAAGCTTCAATGATTATCAACCACAGCTTTGTTTGACTGTAAATGAATACGTTCTTTGCACTAGGTCAGTGGTTTTCAAACTTTTAGAAGTTGGGGCGCATTTAAAATCCTACAAATAATTGTAGGCGCACTATATACAGATTTCTGAGAAATATGTTATTATAATTAAATCAAATATTAAAAAAATATAAAGTCTAAGCATGCTTTTATGGTAATTAAATAAAATAAATATGACAAAATAAAGTTTATTCTGACATTTATAAAAACATTTTTATGTTACATTTTTTGAGTTATGCTTTTTAGAATTCATAAGAAAGGGGTTAAAAAATTTAAAAAATGACAAAAAGTTATCTTTTTATATATGTAGATACATTCTTAGTAAGATTTAGTAAATTCAGCCTGTCCCTGTTCAAATGTGTTAAGTTTTTTCATTCTTGTGTTTATGAGAAACATGAGCCTGATGTGTCCTAGCAATTTCTTCAATGTTTGGGCATATATTTGAAAGGCAAACTCTCATTTCCTCATCAATACATTGAAGAATTCCTCTCTTTTTACTTTTAATTGTGTTGACCACAGAAAACCCCCACCATACATATCATCTTAACTTTACACCAAACAAAGGATAGAGGAAACTTGCCTCCAGTCTTTTCGGGGAACATGGTGGGTAGTGTAAACAATCCAGCGCCACAGCTTAACAGCCTTTTGCAACCTGATCAGGCAAGTGAGGTGGGGGGTTGGGCAGACTGTCAGCTTACAGCCAATTCCCCACACCTCTGTCCACCAAAAATCTAAAGTCCAAAAGCTCTGTTGGTTTTTTGGTCCCCAACGGGCACATATTTCTCTGGAATACCATAGGGCGCACCTGGAAATGTAGGGCGCACCCTTTGAGAACCACTGCACTAGGTGCTGTACTAGTTGCTGGAGCTATATAGTAAAGGACCTGATACAGTTTCTGATCTTAAGGCACTCACATTCCAGTGGAGAAGAAAGAAAATCAATTAAAGTGGTAAAACACAGTGCAAGAGAATTGTGGGATTATAAAGTGAAAGTACAGGAAAGGCACTTTATCCTGCTGTTAAGTGTTCGCACTGGGGGGAGTTAGTATACAAATTTAAGCTCTGGAAATACTTTAAGGGAATACTGGAGAAAGTGATCAAGGTAAGTCAAAATTTATCAGATATTAGGAAAATCTCTAAAATATACCCCCCCATTGGTATGTAAAACTTATGTCTGTATGTACTTTCAGGTATTTCTTTGTGGAGGGCCCTTAGTTTTTCTCAGACCCTTGAAGAGGTCTGTGATTCTAAATACAGCCATTGAGTTGTCCCTTATAAGGGACTTATAAGGGAATTGGATTTGGTAGTGGTTAATTATTCTCAGTGGTCAGCTCAGACACTCATGAGGGTTTGAAGGCCAAAAGAAGCTCTGAGACAGGTGTCCAGTCAGGTCAACTGCAAGTCATGTTTACTGTTGCATATAGATAGAAAAGCAGATACAGGGTATGGCAGAAGTAGGTTTATGAACTGTTCTGTGTACCCACAACTGTCAGCCTACTATTGTCGCAGCCTATGTTTGTCGTCTTCTTATAGCTTGGAAATCTAATGTGTATATGTATGTATGCATGGATTATATTCTTTAAAATATGAAATACTTGGTTTAATTATTATACCCAGAGGCCAGGGGATCTAATACCTGGAGAGATGATGTCATACTGTGGGTGAGAAGGCTGCCTCTTTCTCCAGGCAGCCTTACGGTCCTCAGTCCAGTTTGAAAAGCATGCTCTGTGAACACAGGGAAAATGTAAGAGTTTTGAGTTATGTTCAGATTTGTTCTTAAATGTACAACCTTTCCAAGGATGCATTATTAATGTTGATTTTTGTACTTGTCAAGATTTACTGTTCCTGAATTGTGAGACCGATGAATGCCTTTTAGTACAACCACACAAGAGCATAAGCACATATGTGCACACACATGCTAGTGCAGTAGTTCAGTTTGCTCTTAGGGCTTTTCCAATCAAGGAAGCAGGTACTGTTTACAGTATGTACTAGTCAAATTGGAAGCAGGTGCTTCCCACTCTCTCTAATCTCTGCAGCTGTTCTTTTACTTTATACTTGCTCGTATACTGCATGTGTCTGTATGGTTTTTGTTCTTTTATATTCCAGAATAGATATATGACAAAAATGCTGTAATGCAGTCTTTTTTATTCATTTAGCATGTCACTTTGTGCTTGAATACTGTAGTTGACTATTTGATCACACCTTTTATGTACAACTTGCTTGTTTATTCTCTTGTTTATGATTCAAAATTACATATGTTCTGTAGTCTGGAAAAAATGATCAACTCTGATGAATTTTTGTAAAATAACTTGGACATTTTATTGACATGTAGCTTTGTGTGGCATTTTGATTGTGCATATTATCATTTGTTATGTTTGAGTGTTTCTGAAATACAGTTATTTGTGTAAATTATCTTTAAAAATGAAATAAAATGACAAGGTTTATCCTTTTGAATTGATAGACTTTAACTGTTAATAAAGTCATAGGATTCCCCATAAAGCAGACTGATAAAAGTTTTATTTCTTGTTTGTGTTTCAATTACATGTTCTAAATAAGTGATAGCTCTCTTTGGAAATGTCACAGTTTATTGAACATTTTTGATTTTCATAGTGATCATATAGATTAGATAGAGGACTACATATATTACTTAGAATAAATTTTATAAACACTATTGGAAATCAATCTCAATTCTAAATGTTACTATTATTTTTCTTTAATGCTTCTGTTTGTAGTACAGGGTACTAAACAGTGTAGTGGAAAAATAATATAGTCCTGGCCCTCAAAAAGTTTACAATCTAATGAGAAAGAAAGGCTAATGTATAAAACTTGAATGGAATAAATGATATAAGAGAGGCAGAAATAAAATCCAGACAAATACCCATATTTTCCCATATATAAGATGTACCCTTTTTTGAAAAATTTGGGGTCTAAAAACTGGGTCCATCTTATACAGTGGTTGTAGATTTTTTTACTTGCATTTCCCACTTTTTTTGCACATGTTGAGGATTTGTATGCATTTTATGATGAATAAAACTTGAGGTCAGTAACTTTATGTAATACATTTTTTTAAAAAAAATTTTGGGCCCCCAAATTAAAGTGTGCCTTATACATGGGAGCATCTTATACATGGGGAAATATGGTAAAAATATTATTTCATATTAGGTATTTAAGTAACTGGTAAAAAATTGGCAGAGGAGATTTAGGAAAAGGACATTTCAGACTGAGCACTTAACATGAAAATGGTAGGGTCACGTAGTGTACCATTGAAGAGTCTTTAGTGGTCCTGCATAGGAGCAGAGGGAGCAGTTGGCTAGTGGACTAGAAAAATTGGGTTTGACTGTCTTGTAAGAGTATTTGTTAGGCAGTGGATAATCCCTGAAGGTTGTAGAACATCTTTGATGTGTCAGTGTAATGCCAGGGGCTGAGGCCAGGCAGGTTCACATTGGATTTGGGCAGATGATAGAGAAACTGTGGAGCCAGAAAGTGTAGGGCCATTCCTTTTCAGTAGAGTGTCACAACGGTGGACGAGCAAACAGACAGGGGAAAACCTCTTCTCACGGCAGCAAACAGCAAAACAGCCCCTTACAGTGGCAGGTAGGTAATTCGCAATCTGCCGAGTCAAACCACCTGTAGCCTTACCTAGGCTATGCACACATGGCTCTGCCATGTGCTCACACACTAGTCATGCAGGGTGCAAGTGAGCAAGCCGAACACAGCTGTTTTCCCAACAGATTCGAATGCATCCTATGATTTATTTTTAACAACTCTTGTTTAGTAGATATTAGAACTCTCATTTTAAAGAAGAGAGAGAAAAAAGCCAACTAAGGCTCAAAGGAATTTAAGTGACTTACCCAAGGACTCATGACATGTAATTGTCAGAGCTAAGATTCAAACCAAATGTTCTTTTGAATGTACATTTTTCTTCTTAATTTTATGTGGTAGAATGAGGCAATCAAGCTGCATTTTAGAACTGTTACCAAAATATTTGGTTTGTTGGATTAGGACAGTGATTTTCAATCGTTTTCATCTCATGTACACATAAACTAATTACTAAAATTCTGCAGCACACCAAAAATAGATTTTTTGCCCACCTGACCAAAAAAAATAAGTATAGTTTTGATTCATGCACACCGGACAGCTATTGTAACTTTTTATTTATTTATTTAACAATCTAATGGAAAGACGTCAGTGCTCCTGACTAGTCAGGTATTGAATGTTTAAAAATTGGAACACCAGTTGAAAATCACTGGATTAGGGAGTAATAGTGTAGAGGCATGGTTAGTAGTTAATTGGGAGGCAGGCCATCTTAGTGATTCAGACAACTGCTAATATGAAACTCGAGTTTGGGGTGGTAATAATAGGAGTGAAAAGGAGAGTTTGTATATGAGATTAAGGAGGCAGAATTGATAAGTCGGGGTAATTAAGAATGCATGACAATAAATAAAAAAAAGAAAAAGTGCATATATTTAGGAAGTACTTGGAGGAATCAGTTGTTTGTGAGAAATGAAAGAAATGAAAGTAGAGAGCTAGAAGAGTGTGTAGAAGTCAAAACAAGAAGGTTTCAAAGATGGGATAATGAACACAAATACTACATAGATTTTAAAATATATGAGGACCAAGTAAAGCTTACTTGGTGTTTGGTGACCTCTTGAGATCCTTTTGAGGGTGACTTTAGCACAATACTATGATTAGAAACCAAATAATAAAGTATTAAAGAGTTAATTTGAAGACAAGGCTATGGATAGACAGTGATATAGACTCCTGAAAAAACTTACTACACCAAGTTCAGTTGTTTCCCAAGTTAAGTAAAGAAGGTAAGGTAAAAAGGAAAGAGTAAAGTTTTAAAAGCTCAGTGGGGCAATATTCTTTCATATACTGAATCCTCATTAAGAATATGCATTAGCCTGACCAGGCAGTGGCGCAATGGATAGAGTGTCGGAATGGGACGTGGAGGACCCAGGTTCAAAATCCCGAGGTAATTAATAAGTCGGGGTAATTAAGAATGCATAGGGTAATTGCCCCACTGAGCTTACATTTCAGAAATTTGAAATGATGATTTAAAGGATTAGGGCAATGGATTTTAAGAGGTTAGGCAAATGGATGAACTTGTTAATAGCAACAAAGGCATTGATGGTAAGAAAGGGGTTAAGATTTTACAGAGGGAATAATTGGTGGTTCAGTCTTCTTGTGATTTGGGAGGGGAAAAATATGTGGGATGAGTATCTACTTAAAATTTATAGGAGAACCTTAGTGGCTTATGTCAAATGACCAGGGAAGTTTACTGAAAGAAAAGAGGGTCATCTGCTGTGCGTTACTAAGCAGAGGTGTTGAAAACTTTGAAAAAGAGGAAAATATTTGGAGCAACTGCTGTGGTCAAAGAATAACAGAGGAAGAATTTCCCATACAAGAATGTCTAGCCAAGAATTTCAGCATACATTTTTACTGGCACTGACTCTCACGTGCCTGTTTCTTCATCATTGTTCAATAGCCTGGAAGTCAGAAGAAAGATGTTACACTGAATTTGCTAAATATTAAGGATTAGCAGTTAGGACAGGCAAGATTGAGTGAGTGAAAGTTTCTTAGTAATGAGAACATAATTGACAGTTTATATCCTTACTTCTTGACACAATATATAAAAACCTTCCACATTTGATACCAATGCATATTCTTTTTTTGTGTGTGTGACAGAGAGAGACAGAGAGAAGGACAGATAGGGACAGACAGACAAGAAGGGAGAAGATGAGAAACATCAATTCTTCATTGCGGCACCTTAGTTCATTGATTGCTTTCTCGTATGTATCTTGACCAGAGGGCTACAGCAGAGCAGTTGACCCCTTGCTCAAGCCAGGGACCTTGGGCTCAAGCTGGTGAGTGTTGCTCAAACAAGATGAGCCTGTGCTCAAGCTGGTGACCTCGGGGTTTTGAACCTGGGTCTTCCACGTCCCATTCTGACACTCTATCCATTGCGCCACTGCCTGGTCAGGCTAATGCATATTCTTAATGAGGATTCAGTATATGAAAGTGTATTGCCTCACTGAGCTTTTAAAACTTTACTCTTTCCTTTTTACCTTACCTTCTTTACTTAACTTGGGAAACAACTGAACTTGGTGTAGTGGAGCCAGTCCTACATTCAGCAAACACCTACTCAACAGGCATGACACCAAAGCACAAGTGACAAAAGAGAAAGTAGATAAATTGGGCTTTATCAAAATGTAAAACTTCTGAGCTTCAAAAGTAACCCATCAAGAAAGTGAACAATCATTGAGGGAAAAAATATTTGCAAATCATCTGTCTGATAAGGGACTTGTATCCACAGTGTATTAAAAACTCAAGCGTGAAATTTACATTCAATTTTTAAAAATGAGTAAATTAGGAAACAATGAAAAGATGCTCATTGTTAGGGATAACAACATTAAGTCCTTTAATTCATGATTATGGGATGCCTTTCTATTTATTCATTTAATATCTTCCAACAATATTTTGTAGTTATGAACACAAGTTTTCTACTTTTGTTAAGTTTATTCCTAATTATTTGATTCTTTTTATGCTTTTTTAGGTGGAATTGTTTTTTATTATTATTTTTGGATTCTTCATTGCTACTGTATCCTAGAAACTTGCTGAACTATTTATTCTATTAGTTTTTAGTTGATTCCTTAGGAATTCTATTATAAAAGATTTTGTTAGGTGACATCAGAGAAATGACAGCATGAGGGTTACTCCTGATCTCTTCCCTTGAAATTTCAACAAATTTAACAACTAAACACAGAGAAAAAAACCCTTAGGAGCACCCAAAATTTACACAGACCAGACAAAGGCATGATTGCATGAAAAGGTGGCTGCATATATAAGATGGAGGACAGGGCATTTCGCTTTTCTCACTGATCGGAGGTAGGGCACTTTTGTTTGGAGCCGGGAGAAGTGGAGAGACTGAGATAGAGGGGAAGGAGCTGAGTTAGGGCGGGTGCCCAAACAAAAGAAAGAATTCACAGGCTCTGCCTGAGATCGTGTATGCTGGGCATGCACACTGGCAGCGGGATTCACCTAAAATGACCAGCTCAGGGTGCCTGCGTGGGCCAGCGCCAGCTTCTTTGTGCATTCCCAGCTCCACAACCACCGGCACTATGCTAGTGGTTTTACCTAGAATCAACAGCGCAGGGAGCAAGCCAGCAAGCAGGCCGAGTGCTTAGCCCGAGATTATCAACGCTAGGCACCTGCGGTGGCACCAGTGTCTTTGGGCATCCCTGGCTCCACTATCTCCAGAGCTGAGTGTGTGCACAGGTCTAGATCCTTGGACTGAGACTGGCCGTGCTGGGTGCCTGAACAGCAGCTGCAGCCATCTGTGTGCATTGCTGGAGTCGTGGGAGCTGGATACACACGTGTCCTGTCGCTGGCTACCAAGCAGCGCAAGCGGGAAAAGCCTGTGGAGATTAAAATCACGGCACACTGAGGCATGCTAGATATGCCTGCCAGCCCATAGAATTTTGCCTGTGTGTAACAGAAAGGCGCTTAGTCCTTGGTCTGTGCCCTGTCCTGTCTGTTCTCACTGGCGGCTTTGGTTGTCACTGCCTTGCCCAGAACTGTGTTTTGAGTGGCACTGAAGTGGGGACCTGCCTGTGCATAGATTCCCTTGCTGTGAGGACAGTAGCTGAGGCAGACCCCCACAGCTAAGTCTCCAGGCTGCTAGCCCCAGTGGGAGGGACATGAGGAGAGGTGCCTGGAAAATTGAGACTGCCATCACCAGAGCCATATCATTGCAAAGCCCTAACAAGCCCTGCCTGCCAAGGGGACTGAGGCCCAGCCTATGTCACTGCCACAGTGACACACCAGCAGACCTCTGCCCAAGAGTCTCACAGAGGCAAAACTTGTAGTACAGTGTCACCTGCCGAAAAGAAGAAGCTACCTCTCAAAACCAGAAAAAAATTACATTTTTAACGCTTTTTGTCATTTCTACTTGTTTCCTTTTTTTTTTATTATTTCCCTTTTGAACTACATTATCCATAGTTGTTACATTTTTTCATTCTTGTTTTTTGTGAGGGTTTCATTTCAGAAACCTTTACTTTTGTTTTTTCTTCTTTGTTTTTTTCTTTTTTGTATTTTTTGTCCTTTTTTTCTCTTTATTATCCCCTCTCATTTCTTCTCCTTTATTCTTTTCTTCTTTTTTTCTCTCATCTGATCATATTTATCATCAAATTATTATATTTGAACTCATATTTTTCTTTGTGGCATTTTACTTGTTTTTGACTTCATTTTTTTTCTCTTTTTTGTCATATCCCCTCAGTTCCTGCTTCTTGTTCTCTGTAGTTTTTGTTCCACTTATCATTAATGAATTTTCATTTTTCACTGTATTTCTTCAACTTTTATTTTCTTAACTATCTCTTATTAGTTTTATTAACAATACCACTTTCAAATGCCATTAAGGATAAAGAAATCAAATATCATGGATACAAAAGACAGAGATGTAGCTCAGATAGATGAAAAATCTCTAGAAAAAAATTTCAATTACTTGGAAACTTTGTAGTTAAATGACAGGAAATTCAAAATTGAAGTTCTAAAAATACTCAGTGAAATGCAAGAAAGCTCTAAAAGGCAATTTAGTGAGCTCAAAAAACAATTTAATGAACAAAAAAGAATACTTCATCAAGGAAATTGAAACTATAAAAAGGAACCAAACACAGATGAAAAACTCAATACATGAGCTGAAAAATGAGGTGACAAACTTAGCTAATAGAACAGGCCAGATAGAAGAGAGAATTAGTGACATAGAAGACAGGCAACTAGAAATACTACAGAGAGAAGAGGAGAGAAAATCACCAAATAAAAAATGAGAGAGCCCTACAAGAATTGTCTGACTCCATCAGAAAGAGCAATATAAGAATAATGGGCATATCGAAGGAGAAGAGAGAGAAAAAGGAATGGAGAACATATTCAAACAAATAATCGATGGCAATTTCCCAAGCCTGTGGAAAGAATTAGAGCCTCGAATCCAGAAAGCAAACAGAACACCGAGTTACCTTAACCCAAATAGACCTACTCCAAGGCACATTGTAATGAAATTATCACACATTAGTGACAAAGAAAAAATCCTTAAGGCAGCCAGGGAAAAGAAGACTACAACAAATAAAGGAAGACCCATTAGATTATCATCAGATTTCTCAGCAGAAACTCTGGAAGCCAGAAGAGAGTGGACCCCAATATTTAAAGTACTGAAAAAGAAGAACTTCCAGCCAAGAATACTATATCCATCAAAGCTTTCCTTCAAATATGAATGGGAAATAAAAGCATTCACAGATATTGAGATGAAAGAATTTATCACTAGAAAACCTCCACTTCAGGAAATACTAAAGGGGGTTATCAGACCAGATACAAAGAACAAAACAAAACATCACAAGTAAAAGCTCCAACAGGATCAGAATAAAAACATGAATAATCTGTGACAAGAAAAACAAAAAAGGGCAAAAGACAAAAATTAGCAGTAACAATGGAGGATAGAGTGCAAAAGCACTCATAAGATAATGTACTACAATGAATATGATATATATTTTTTTAATTACCTAATGATAACCACCCCTGAAAATACCACTAATGAAATACATGGCTTTAAAAAAGAAGAAACAGGAAAGAAGTATGGAATACAACCAAACAAAAACAAATGATAGAAAAACAGAAGAGAAGAACCAAACAAGAAACACAGCTATCATATAAAATGGCTATAGGAAACCCTCAAGTGTCAATCATTACATTAAACGTAAATGGATTGAACTTATCAATAAAAAGACACAAAGTAGCAGAGTGGATCAAAAAAGAAAATCCAACTGTATACTGCCTTCAAAAAACACATCTAAGCTACAAGGATAAAAATGGACTCAAAGTGAAAGGCTGGAAAACGCTTGTCCAAGCAAATGATATCCAAAGAAAAGCAGGTGTAGCCATACTCATATCTAACAATGCTGACTACAAGACAACAAAGGTAATCAGATCATTTCATAATGATAAAGAGGACATGGAATCAAGACGTAACAATTCTTAATATATATGCTCCAAACCAAGGAGCAACAGAGTATATAAGACATCTACTAACTGACCTAAAAATAAAAACTGACAAAAATACAATCATATTTGGAGACCTCAATACACCACTGATGGCTCTAAATCATTCATCCAAACAAAAAATTAATAAAGAAATATTGGCCTTAAACGAAACTAGAACAATTGGATACGATAGACATCTACAGGACATCTCACCCCAAAACATCAGAGTATACATTTTTCTCCAGTGTACATGGTACATTCTCAAGAACTGTCCGTATGTTGGGACACAAAATTAACATTAACAAATTCAGAAAGATTGAAATTATACCGTGTATTCTCTGATCATAAAGCTTTGAAAATAGAATTCAACTTCAAAAAAGAAGTAAACAAACCCACAAATATGTGAATATTAAACAACATACTTCTAAAAAATGACTGGATCAAAGAAAAATAAAAGCAGAGATCAAAAGATATATACAGACAAACAAAAATGACAACATGACATATCAGAATCACTGGGATGGAGCAAAAGCTATAATAAGAGGGAAATTCATATCTACAGGCTTATATGAACAAACGAGAGAGCTCAAGTAAACAACTTAACATCACATCTCAAGGAACTAGAAAAAGAAGAACAAAGACAACCCAAAACCAGCAGAAGAAAGGAAATAATAAAAATTAGAGCAGAAATAAATGAAATAGAGAACAGAAAAAGTATAGAAAGGATCAATAAAACAAGGAGCTGGTTTTTTGAAAATATCAACAAAATTGACAAACCTGGCAACACTCACTAAGGAAAAAAGAGAAAGAATTCAGATAAACAAAATCCAAAATGAAAGGAGAAATCACCACAGATATCATAGATATACAAAGGATTATTGTAGAATACTATGAAAACTATATGCCACCAAATTTAAAAATCTAGAAGAAATAAATTCCTAGAACAATATAATCTTCCTAGACTGAATCATGAAGAAATATAAAGCCTAAACAGACCCATAAGCAGGGAGGAAATAGAAACAACTATCAAAAACCTCCCCAAAAGAAAGGTCCAGGGCCAGACGGCTATACTAGTGAATTCTATCAAACATTCAAAGAAGATCTGGTTTCTACCCTACTCAAAGTCTTCCAAAAAATTCGAGAAGAAGCAATACTTCCAAATGCATTTTATGAGGCAAACATAACCCTCATACCAAAATCTGGCAAGGACAACACACAAAAAAGAAAACTACAGACCAATATCTCTAATGAATACAGATGCAAAAATACATCTGAATACAGGGGTGAGGTGGTAAACAAAATACTAGCAAATTGAATACAACAACAAATTAAAAAAATAATTTACTATGATCAAGTGGGATTAATCCTGGAATCACAAGGATGGTTCAACATACATAAAACAATTAGCATAATACACCATATCAACAAAACAAAGAACAAAAACTGTATGATCCTATCAATAGAAGTAGAAAAGACATTTGATAAAATACAACATCATTTTATGTTTAAAATACTCAACAAAATGGGAATAGAAGGAAAATATCTTAATATAATAAGGGCCATTTATGGGCAAACCATCAGCTAACATCATATTAAATGACAAAAAACTGAAAACTTTTCTTCTAAAATCAGGAACAAGACAAGGGTGCCCACTCTCCATTCCTAGTCAACGTAGTGCTGGAAGTTTTAGCCAGAGTAATCAGACAAGAGAAAGAAATAAAAGCATTCATATTAGGAAAGAAGAAGTAAAGGTTTCACTTTTTGCAGGTAATATGATCCTGTACATCAAAAACCCCAAAGACTCCACAAAAAGACTACTAGAAACAATAAACCAATACAGTAAGGTCGCAGGATACAAAATTAATGTACAGAAGTCTGTTGCCTTTTTATATGCCAACAATGAAACTTCGGAAACTGAACTAAAAAAAGTAATCCTTTTTACCATTGCAACAACAACAACAAAAAATACCTAGGAATAAACATAACAAAGAATGTAAAGGACCTATATAATGAAAACTACGAAGCATAGTTAAGGGAAATTGAAAAAGATATGATGACATGGAAAAATATTTCTTGTTCTTGGATAGGAAGAATAAATATAGTTAAAATGACCATATTACCCAAAGCAATATACAAATTTAATGCAATTACCATCAAAATTTTAATGTCATTTTTTTAAAAAATGGAAAAAAAGTCATCAGGTTTATATGGAATCATAAAACCCCTCGAATAGCCAAAGTAATCCTAGGAAAAATAAAATGAAGCTGGGGGCATTACAATACCTGACTTCAAATTATACTACAGATCCACGATAATCAAAACAGCATGGCAGAAAAATAGACACTCAGACCAATGGAACAGAATAAAGAGCCCAGAAATAAAACCACATATATATGGTCAAATCATCTTTGATAAAGGAGCCAAAAACACACAATGGAAAAAAGAAAACCTCTTCAAAAATGGTGCTGGGAAAACTGGAAAGCCACGTGCAAAAAATGAAACTTATGATTTGTCTCCTTGTACAAAAATTAATTCAAAATGGATCAAAGACCTAAATGTAAAATCTGAAACAATAAAATACATAGAATGAAACAGGTACTAAACTCTTGGACCTTGGCCATAAAAAGCATTTTATGAATTTGACTCCAAAGGCAAGGGAAGTGAAGGCAAAGATAAATGAGTGTCACCACATCAGACTAAAAAGCTTTTTTTTTTTTATTTAATTTTATTTTTTTAATGGGGTGACATCAATAAATCAGGATACATATATTCAAAGATAACAAGTCCAGGTTATCTTGTCGTTCAATTATGTTGCATACCCATCACCCAAAGTCAGATTGTCCTCTGTCACCTTCTATCTTGTTTTCTTTGTGCCCCTCCCCCCCCCTTTCCCTCTCCCATTCCCCCCTCGCTCCCGTAACCACCACACTCTTATCAATGTCTCTTAGTTTCACTTTTATGTCCCACCTACGTATGGAATAATGCAGTTCCTGGTTTTTTCTGATTTACTTATTTCGCTTCATATCATGTTATCAAGATCCCACCATTTTGCTGTAAATGTTCCGATGTCATCATTTCTTATGGCTGAGTAGTATTCCATAGTGTATATGTGCCACATCTTCTTTATCCAGTCGTCTATTGACGGGATTTTTGGTTGTTTCCATGTCCTGGCCACTGTGAACAATGCTGCAATGAACATGGGGCTGCATGTGTCTTTACGTATCAATGTTTCTGAGTTTTTGGGGTATATACCCAGTAGAGGGATTGCTGGGTCATAAGGTAGTTCTATTTTCAGTTTTTTGAGGAACCACCATACTTTCTTCCATAACGGTTGTACTACTTTACATTCCCACCAACAGTGTATGAGGGTTCCTTTTTCTCCACAGCCTCTCCAACATTTGCTATTACCTGTCTTGCTAATAATAGCTAATCGAACAGGGGTGAGGTGGTATCTCATTGCTGTTTTGATTTGCATTTCTCTAATAGCTAAAGAAGATGAGCATCTTTTCATATATCTGTTGGCCATTTGTATTTCTTCCTGGGAGAAGTGTCTGTTCATATCCTCTTCCCATTTTTTATTGGATTGTTTGTTTGTTTGTTGTTGAGTTTTATGAGTTCTTTGTATATTTTGGATATTAGGCCCTTATCTGAGCTGTTGTTTGAAAATATCATTTCCCATTTAGTTGGCTTTCTGTTTATTTTGCTCTCAGTTTCTCTTGCTGAGCAAAAACTTCTTAGTGTGATGTAGTCCCATTCATTAATTTTTGTCTTCATTTCTCTTGCCTGTGGAGTCAAATTCATAAAATGCTCTTTAAAACCCAGGTCCATGAGTTGAGTACCTTTGTCTTCTATATACTTAATTGTTTCAGGTCTTATGTTTAGATCTTTGATCCATTTTGAGTTAATTTTTGTACAGGGGGAGAGACTGTAGTCCAGTTTCATTCTTTTGCATGTGGCTTTCCAGTTTTCCCAGCACCATTTATTGAAGAGGCTTTCTTTTCTCCATTGTGTGTTGTTGGCCACTTTATCAAAAATTATTTGACTGTATATATGTGGTTTTATTTCTGGACTTTCTATTCTGTTCCATTGGTCTGAGTGTCTATTTTTCTGCCAATACCATGCTGTTTTGATTGTCGTGGCCCTATAATATAGTTTGAAGTCAGGTATTGTAATGCCCCCAGCTTCATTCTTTTTCTTTAGGATTGCTTTGGCTATTCGGGGTTTTTTATAGTTCCATATAAATCTGATGATTTTTTGCTCTATTTCTTTAAGAAACGTCATTGGAAGTTTGATGGGAATTGCATTAAATTTGTATATTGCTTTGGGTAATATAGCCATCTTGATTATATTTATTCTTCCTAGCCTATATATTCTTCCATCTCATTATATCTTTTTCAATTTCCCTTAACAATGGTTTATAGTTTTCATTATATAAGACCTTTACATTCTTTGTTATGTTTATTCCTAAGTATTTTATTTTTTTTGTTGCAATCGTGAAGGGGATTATTCTTTTGAGTTCGTTCTCAATTGTTTCATTGTTGGCATATAGAAAGGCTATTGACTTCTGTATGTTAATTTTGTATCCTGCGACCTTACTGTATTGGCTTATTGTTTCTTGTAGTCTTTTTGTGGATTCTTTGGGGTTTTCGATGTATAGGATCATATCATCTGCAAAAAGTGATACCTTTACTTCTTTTCCGATATGGATGCCTTTTATTTCTTTGTCTTGTCTGATTGCTCTGGCTAGAACCTCTAGTACCACATTAAATAAGAGTGGAGAGAGTGGACAACCCTCTCTTGTTCCTGATTTAAGGGGGAAAGCCTTCAGTTTAGTGCCATTTAATATGATGTTAGCTGATGGTTTATCATATATGGCCTTTATCATGTTGAGATATTTTTCTTCTATACCCATTTTGTTGAGAGTCTTAAACATAAAATTGTGTTGTATTTTATCAAAAGCCTTTTCTGTGTCTATTGATAAGATCATGTGGTTTTTGTTATTTGTTTTGTTGATATGGTGTATTACGTTAACTGTTTTACGTATGTTGAACCATCCTTGAGATTTTGGGATGAATCCCACTTGATCATGATGTATTATTTTTTTAATATGTTGTTGTATTCGATTTGCTAGTATTTTATTTAGTATTTTAGCATCTGTATTCATTAGAGATATTGGTCTGTAGTTTTCTTTTTTTGTGCCATCCTTGCCTGGTTTTGGTATGAGGGTTATGTTGGCCTCATAAAATGTGTTTGGAAGTATTGCTTCTTCTTCAATTTTTTGGAAGACTTTGAGTAGAATAGGAACCAAGTCTTCTTTGTATGTTTGATAAAATTCGCTGGTATAGCCGTCAGGGCCTGGACTTTTATTTTTGTGGAGGTTTTTAATGGTTTTTTCAATTTCTTCTCTACTGATAGGTCTGTTTAGGCTTTCTGCTTCTTCTTGACTCAGTCTAGGAAGGTTGTATTGTTCTAGGAATTTATCCATTTCTTCTAGGTTGTTGAATTTAGTGGCATAAAGTTTTTCATAGTATTCTACAATAATTCTTTGTATGTCTACGGTGTCTGTGGTGATTTCCTTCTTTCATTTTGGATTTTGTTTTTATGAGTTCTTTCTCTTTTTTCCTTGGTAAGTCTTGCCAAGGGTTTGTCAATTTTGTTGATCTTTTCAAAGAACCAGCTCCTTGTTCTATTAATTTTTTCTATAGTTTTTCTGTTCTCTAATTCATTTATTTCTGCTCTGATTTTTATTATCTCCTTTCTTCGGCTGGTTTTGGGTTTTCTTTGTTCTTCTTTTTCTAGTTCCTTAAGGTGGGAAGTTAAGTGGTTCACTTGGGCTCTCTCTTGTTTGTTCATATATGCCTGAAGTGATATGAACTTCCCTCTTATCACTGCTTTTGCTGCATCCCATAGATTCTGATATGTCGTATTGTCATTTTCATTAGTCTGTATATATCTTTTGATCTCTGCACTTATTTCTTCTTTGACCCATTCATTTATTAAAAGTATGTTGTTTAGTTTCCACGTTTTTGTGGGATTTTTTTCCTCTTTTTTGCAGTTGAATTCTAGTTTCAAGGCTTTATGATCAGAAAATATGCTTGGTACAACTTCAATTTTTCTGAATTTGCTGATGTTGTTTTTGTGGCCCAGCATATGGTCAATTCTTGAGAATGATCCATGTACACTGGAGAAAAATGTATACTCATTCACTTTGGGATGAAATGTCCTATAGATGTCTATCATATCCAGGTGCTCTAGTGTTTTGTTTCAGGCCCCTATGTCTTTGTTGATTCTCTGTTTGGATGACCGATCTAGAGCCGTCAGCGGTGTATTGAGGTCTCCAAGTATGATTGTATTTTTGTCTGTTTTTGTTTTAAGATCAATAAGTAGCTGTCTTATATATTTTGGTGCTCCTTGGTTTGGTGCATATATATTAAGAATTGTTATGTCTTCTTGATTCATGTCCCCTTAGCCATTATGAAATGGCCATTTTTGTCTCTGAGTACTTTTCCTGTCTTGTAGTCAGCATTATTAGATATGAGTATTGCTACACCTGCTTTTTTTTGGATGTTATTTGCTTGGAGTATTGTTTTCCAGCCTTTCACTTTGAATTTGTTTTTATCCTTGTTACTTAGATGAGTTTCCTGTAGGCAGCATACAGTTGGATTTTCTTTTTTAATCCATTCTGCTACTCTGTGCCTTTTTATTGGTGAGTTTAATCCGTTTACATTTAGTGTAATTATTGACACTTGTGAATTCCCTATTGCCATTTTATATCTTGTTTTCTGTTAGTTTTGTGTCTTGTTTGATCCTTCTCTTTCGTTTTTCTATCTTTTGTTTTTATTTGGTTGTATTCCATACATCTTTCCTCTGTTGCTATCTCTTTTATCTCATGTGCTTCTGTGGTGGTTTTTTCAATGGTGGTTACCTTTGAGTAATGAAAAGGGTCCCTACCCTGTTCATTGTAGCGAACTATTTTGTGAGTACTTTTGCTCTCCATCGTCCTTTGCTACTGTTAGTCTCCATCTTCTCCCCCCCTTTCTTTTTGTTGTTTTCACAGTTTAAATTTGGTTTTATTGTGTTCTTCTTGGAGCTTTTACTTGTGGCTCTGTTTTTTTTTTTTTGTTCTTTGTATCTGATTGGAGAACCCCCTTTAGTAGTTCCTGGAGTGGGGGTTTTTTGATGATAAATTCCCTCATCTTTTCTGTATCTGTGAATGTTTTTATTTCTCCTTCATATTTGAAGGATAGCTTTGATGGGTATAGTATTCGTGGCTGAAAGTTCCTCTCTTTCAGGACTTTAAATATTGGGGTCCACTCTCTTCTAGCTTGTAGAGTTTCTGCTGAGAAATCTGATGATAATCTAATGGGCCTTGCTTTATATGTTGTATTCTTCTTTTCCCTGGCTGCCTTGAGAATTTTTTCCTTGCTGTTGGTTTGTGTCAATTTCATTATGATATGCCTTGGAGTAGGTTTGTTGGGGTTAAGAAAACTCGGAGTTCTGTTTACTTCTTGAACTTGAGGCTTTAGTTCTTTCCACAGGCTTGGGAAGTTCTCATCTATTATTTGTTTGAGTATGTTCTCCATTTCATTTTCTCTCTCTTCTCCCTCTGATATACCTATTATTCTTATGTTATTCTTTTTGATGGAGTCAGATAATTCTTGTAGGGCTATCTCATTTTTTTTAATTTTTGAGTCTCTTTCTTCTTCTCTCTGTTGTGCCTCAAGTTGCTTGTCTTCTATTTCACTAATCCTCTCTTCTATCTGACCTGTTCTATTAGCTAAGCTTTTTACTTCGTTTTTCAGCTCGTGAATTGAGTTTTTCATCTGTGTTTGATTTGTTTTTATAGTTTCAATTTCCTTGGACATATATTCTTTGTGTTCATTGAGTTGTTTTCTGAGCTCCCTAAATTGCCTTTCTGTGTTTTCTTGTATATCTCGGAGGATATTTTAGGATTTCTATCTTGAATTCTCTGTCATTTAGCTCCAAGGTTTCCAATATATTAAATTTTTTCTCCATAGATTTTTCCTCATCTAGCTATGTTACCTCTCTTTCTTTTGTATCCATGATATTTGATTTTCTCTTCCTTAATGGCATCTGAGGGTGGTTTTGTTGTTAGTATTAATGAGATTTAATGAAGAATAAAAAGTTAAAAAAAATAAAAAAATAAAAAATTGAAAGGAGTTTTTTAAAAAAAATTAATAATGAAATAAAGAAAAATAAAATAAAATAAAAAATTTAAAAAAAGGAAATTATTCCCCCCCTCCTTTTTTCCTCTCCTGTTCTCTCCCCTCTTTCTTGAGAAAATCTTGTGGTGAACTGTGAATTATAACAAACAATGCCTGTGATGGAGGGCCTGAATTGGGGAAAAGTAATAAAGCGGCAAAAAAAAAAGAAAAAAAAAAAAGAAGAAAAAAAAAGTGGGGGTATGGACCCACAAAAAGCAAATAAGGAAAAAATTTGGGTCAAGAATAAAATGATTTGCTTTTATGTGTTGGTTGTCTAAGAGTTATGATGAGAGGAGTAAGAGGAAAACAGAAAAATGGGGGGACAAATTAAAAAATTACTATTGTATTTAGTGGAACAAGAACTAGAGAATATGGAGAGCCAGGGATGGGAGCACTGCTAGTGAGTTAAAAAGGTGAAGTAAAAACCCCCCAAAATGCCACAAACATAAGTTTGAGTCCCAGATAAGATAATTTGTTTGTTATTGAGGTTTGAATGAGAGGAGATGTAAAGGAGAAAGGAAGAAACTAATATAGAGGGAGACAAGAAAGAGAGAAAAAAAGAGGGAACCACTAAAACAAGAAAAAAGAATGGAGAGAGAGAGAAAGAGAGAGAGAGAGAGTTAAGGGTTTTGGAGTGCAACCCTCATAGAGAGAAAGGAAGAGGAGAGAAAAGATAATGGGAGATGTAACACTTATGGGTAGTGTAGTTCTAGGAGAGGAGAGAGTAAGACCGGCAGAGAGTTAATCGGCCAAATTGGAGGAGGAAAAAAAGTATCAAGAATGAAGATAAGAGAAACAAACGAACAAATATAATAAAATGGGATAGGTTATAAAGTCTGCAGATTATTCTTGATTTTGAGAGGTTATCTTCTTGCTTTTTCTTTTCTCTCCCTCTTCCTGGTCGGTGACTCTGTACCCCGGGTTCTGCCCCTTTGGCACGCTCAGGTAGAGGTTTGCAATTAATAAGTCTCTATGGCAATGTCATGTATTGTGCTTTAGTCTCGTTGGCAGTCGAGACTCATTAGTATTTATAGGCTCCGACAGTGAGAGAGTCCGTGTTCCTGGAGCCTTTCTCCTAGTCTTTCCTTCCTCAATTAGTAGCCTGATAATCCAGCTATGGGGTTGCTGCTGCCTCTGCCTGGATAGTAAGAGGCTCAAAGAGCTGGCAACTCCCCACTCTATTTCCACTCAGCACAGGGCTCTGGGTAAGGCTCAGTCAGTCAGAGCTGCTAGCATAATCAGGCGGGCTTTCCGCCCACTCAAAGACCTCTGGCTCTGCCACTCTGTCCGGTAACACAGGCGGGCGCCCACTTCCGGGGCGCTTGGAGGAAACTCTCATTCACTATCTGCGTGCGCAGACCAGGATATCCGGCCAGCAGTCTCACGCTCTGAGTGAAACCCCCAACCGCATGGAAAAGTTGCAGCGTTGGAATTCGCTCTTGCTCCGTCCCTGTGCGCAGCTTTTGCAAGGCGCTGGGGCGGCCCGAGATTCCGCTTTGGCCCACACAAAGGCCCCTGACTCTGCCCCTCTGTGCGATAACACGGGCGCGCACTGCCGAGGCACTCGGAGGAATCACTCACTTCCTATCTGTGCGCAAACCAGGATATGAGGCTGGCCGCATTTCCCTCTGAGTGAAACCCTCACCAGCACGGAAAATTTCCACCATTGGAATTAGTTCTCGCTCCCTCCCATGCGCGGCTTTCCAAGGCGCTGGGGCTGCCCAGAGATTCTGCTTTCGGCCCACAGAAAGGCCTCTGACCCTGCCTCTCTGTGGGGTAACACGGACACCCACTTCCGGGGCTTAGGAAGAGATCTCTCCCCCACTAACTGCGCACCAACCAGGAGAACGGGTAAAATGGCTGCCCCGCTTGTCTTTCTTTGTTTGGGTTTGGCGCGAGTGTTAGCTTGTATTGCCTGGGTTGCCACAGGATCAGTTTTTCCTCGGCTAGGATCTCCGTGCCACAGCCTGGTTCGGCCGTTTGTGCTGCAGCCTGGATCTATTCACCCCCTTTGCCCGCCTCAGTTTCTATATTCACAGTTACCAGAGAAAGGCTCCCTGTTTAGGTTAGTGAGGAAGGTGGAGCATTTCTTACTCCCTAGTTCCTTCGGGGTTTGGTTATATATTTAGCCAATTTTTCACTCGACCATACCTTTGGGTGTATTGCGAAGCATCTGGAGGCTCCAAGTATAGGTTTTTCTGTTTCTGGTTGAAGATCTTGTTGAGTTTTGGGGGAGATTTATCGGTATCGCTTCCTATCCCGCCATTTCTCTGACGTCATCTCCTCCTAAAAAGCTTTTGCACAGCAAAAGAAACTGACAACAAAACAGCCAGCCAACTAAATGGGAAATGATTTTTTCAAACAGCAACTGAAATAAGGGCTTAATATCCAAAATATACAAAGAACTCACAAAACTTAACAACAAACAAGCAAACAATCCAATAAAAAAATGGGAAGAGGACATGAACAGACTTCTCCCAGGAAGAAATACAAATGGGCAACAGATATATGAAAAGATGCTCATCTTCACTAGCTGTTAGAGAAATGCAAATCAAAACCACAATGAGATACCACCTCACACCTGTTAGATTAGCTGTTATCAACAAGACAGGTAACAAGTGTTGGAGAGGCTGTGGAGAAAAAGGAACCCTCATCCACTGTTGGTGGAAATGTCGAGTTGTACAATCATTATGGAAGAAAGTATGGTGGTTCCTCAAAAAATTAAGAATAGAACTACCATATGACCCAGCAATCCCTCTACTAGGTATATACCGCAAAACTCAAAATCATTGTTATGTAAAGACACATGCAGCCCCATGTTCATTGCAGCATTGTTCACGGTGGCCAAAATATGGAAACAAGCAAAAAGCCCTTCAATGGAGGATTGGATAATAAAGTGTATTCTGTTGATTGGACCAATAACTAATTTCATAGTTGAACCAACCTTGCATTCCTGGGATAAGTCCCACTTGGCTTTATCTTTTTTGGTATGTTTTTATTTAGTTTGATATGTTGTTGATAATTTTTGCATCTATATACTTATATAAAATATTGTCCTCTAGATTTCTTGAGATATCTTTTGTCTGATTTTGATATTGGGAAATATTTTGTCCTCTTCTATTTTTTGGAAACAGTTTGTGAGGGATTGGTGTTAATTCTTATAAATGTTTTGTATTATTCACCAGTAAAGATGAATCCTAGACTTTTATTGATGGGAAGTTTTATGATTAATATTTTAATGTCTTTACTTGTTATAGGTGCATTCAGATGTCCTGGTTTTTGGGGTTTTTTTTGGTTTCAGTAGTTTATGTTTTCTTGGATTTGTTCATTTTATCTAGATTATCTGATTTGTTGGCATGTTTTTGTTCATAATATTTCTTTATATCCTGTTTATTTTTGTAAGATCAATAGTGATGTCCTCTCTATCTTTTTTTTCTTTGTTTTTCTACCTAAGTTTGTTAATTTTCTTGATCTTTTCAGAGAACTTTTTATTTTGTTAATTTCCTGTATTTTTCTGTTACCTATTTTATTAGTCTCTACTTTATAATCTTTATTATTCCATTTCTTTTGCTTGCTTTGGATTTCATTTGCTTCCATTTCTCCAGCTCATTAAGGTGTGGAATTTTAGGTAATTTGTTTGAGATTTATTTTATTTTAGGCATTTACAGCTGTAAATTTCCTTATCAGCACTTCTCTAGCTGTATCTTGTAAGTTTCTGTACATTATGTTTTCATTTTCACTCTAGTCAAAGTATTTTTTAATTTCCCTTTCATTTCTTTTTTTACCTATTTGTTATTTTGAACTGCATTGCTTTATTTTCATATCTTTGTTAATTCCCCAAATTTTCTTGTGTTAATTTCTAATTTATGGCCTGACCTGTGGTGGCGCAGTGGATAAAGCATCGACCTGGAAATGCTGAGGTTGCCGGTTTGAAACCCTGGGCTTGCCTGGTCAAGGCACATATGGGAGTTGATGCTTCCAGCTCCTCCCCAACTTCTCTCTCTCTGTCTCTCTCTCCTCTCTCTTCCTCTCTGTCTCTCTCCTCTCTAAAAATGAATAAATAAATAAAAAATAAAAAAAAAATTTCTAATTTAATTTCATTGTGGTTAGACATGTACTTTGCCTCATTTCAGACGTTTTAAACTTAGGTTTGGTTTATGGCCTAATGCATGGTCTGCCCTACAGGATGTTCTGTGTATGCTTGAGAAGAATGTTCTACCGTTGTTGGGTGTAGTGTTCAACTAATGTCTGTTAGGTTCAGTTGGTTTATAGTATTATTCCAGTCTTGTGTTTTCTTTTTGATCTTTTGCTTCCTTGTCCTAGTTGTTTCTTTCAACAGTGGTTCAAAAGTGTGCTACAGAAGTGACCAACTATTATTGTTGAATTATGTATTTCTGCCTTCACTGTTATCAGTTTTTGCTTCATGTAGTTTGGGTTGGTCTTATTTTGTGCATGTATGCTTATAATTGTTATGTCTTTCTGACAGACTGATATTTTTATTCTTATAAAATGTTATTCTTTGTCTCTGGTTACAATTTTTTTCTTAATCTCTATTTTGTCTGATACTAGGATAGTCAATCCAGATCTCTTGGTTATTTTTGAAATGGAATATATTCCCTCTTAATTGTCATTACTTTTTCTATAGGATATCTTCCTAGAAAGAAAATTACTGGATAAAAGGGTGTGACTATATTTAAGCCTCTTGATTTATGTGTTGAAATTGCTTTTCAGAAAGTTCTCCCATTTTCTAACTCCACTAAAATGAGAGCAACACACATTATTTTTTATACACAGTTGATTAATTTGATAGTTACACAGTATCTTTTTTGTGTGTGACAAACAGAGAGAGACAGAGGGACAGATAGGGACAGACAGGAAGAGAGAGAGATGAGAAGCATCAATTTTTCATGCAGCGTCTTATTTGTTAGTTTACTGCTTTCTCATGTGCCTTAATGGGACAGGGGAGCCACAGCAGAGCCAGTGACCCCTTGCTTAAGCCAGCAACCTTGAGCTCAAGCCAGTGACCCCTGCACTCAAGCTGGTGAGCCTGCACTCAAGCTGATGACTTTGGGGTTTCGAACCTGGGTCCTTTGCATCCTAGTCCAACGTTCTATCCACTGTGCTACTGCCTGGTCAGGCACAAAGTATCATTAAAAAAAATTTTTTTTATTTTTCTTCTTTTCCAAGTGAGAGGAGGGGAGATAGACCCTCTCATAACACCCCAACTGGGATCCACTTGGTGACCCCCATATGGGGCCAACGCTCTGCCTATCTGTGGCCATGTTTACAACTGATCTATTTTTAGCACCTGAGTCGAAGGCTCCACAGAGCCATCCTCAGTGCTTGGGCCATTGCATTCTAACCAATCAAGCCATGGCTGTGGGAGAGGAAGAGAGAGAGTGAGAAAGAAGGGGGAAAGATGGGGTAGTGGGGCAGATGGTCACTTTTTCTGTGTGCTCTAACCAGGAACTGAACCCAAGACATCCATAGATCTGGCTGATGCCCTACCACTGAGCCAACTGGCCAGGGCCACAAAGTATCATTTATAAACTTTTCATTTATTTTACATTATGTTAGATTGAATTTTTAACCAATATTTAGTATTGATTTTTATCCTTCATTTGATAATGCTTAGATTTTCTATATTTAGAGATAATGTTTTCATATTTTCTTCAGATTTGGAGATATTTTATTTATTACATTTATTTGTGCTAATCTAGACATCTTAAATATTATTTTTGTCATTTTATTGCAAAAGGCATACTAGAGTCAAATTAACAGAGTACAGTTATAATTATATATTTCCAATGGATGGTAGTTCTCATTTTTTTTGTTCTTAAATTAGATAGTATCTTAGTTATTTTTAGAGTGTGTTGTTTGTTTAAAGTGGATTTATAACCATTTAATCTTTTTAATTATAAATGTCATACTTCAAACATTCCTATATCTTGGTTATTGTAAAGGGAATCTTTTTATAAGTAGAACTGTTTATTCAATTGGCAAATTTCTAATTTTGAGTGGGGTATTTTACTACATTGTGAGTGATACTGAAGTTACTCAGCTTATATAAAAATAAGGTTCTTTCCTTATTATTTAGTTTTTTCAAAGTACTTTAAATTTATGAAAAAGTACAAAAAAGTATAGAGAGCAACGCAGTGTAATTCTCTTCAAGCCCTGTCAAATCTGAACATTTTGCCATGTTTACTTCAATTTTAAATATTTTATTTATTCAAAAATATAACTTTATAGACAGAGGTGAGACTGTCTCTGGTGCTGTGCCCTGATTCTATTCTCCCGTCCCCAGCCTTAGAGGTAGCAGGTGTTCTGAATTGGGCGTGAACATTGCCATGCTTGTTGTTATACTTCTATTTAATATATCTGCATTCATAACAGAAACCTTGCAGAAACCACCACCATACCTGTCTTTTGCAACTTGCTCCTTTGATCCAAATATTGGGATCAATTTTTGGCTTAACTAGGTTGGCAGATATTGCTATAGCGCAGTGGCTCTCAGAATGTGACCCTCAACCAGAAACTTCAGTGTCACTTGAGAACTTGTTGGAATGCAGATTCTCAGGCCAGGGTCAGATACATTTGTGCAGCCCAGTGCAAAATAAAAATGCTAGGCCCATTGTTCAGAAATAATTAAGAATTCCAAGATGGCAGAAGCAGAGCATTAAACCAAGAAGGGGACCACTTGAGGATGATCATGCAGCGGGAAGCCAGCTTTGTCAGGCCTCATTTCAGACCCCGTGAACAAGCACTCGAAAATAGGGCTCCGCCATCTGAATTTAAACAGTCTTCCAGATGACTCTTATCAATGTGTTAAGTTTGAGACAATTTGTATTAATTTGCTAGGGATACCATAACAAAATACTACAGACTGGGTCTTTTAAACAACAGAATTTTTTTTTTTACAGTTCTGGAGGCTGGAAATCCAAGATCAAGGTATTGGAAGATTGTTTTCTTCTGTGGTCTCTCTCTTTGGTTTGCAGATGGCTACCTTCTTTCTGTTCACCCTATATGCTTTGTCCTCATAAGGTCTGTGTATTATGCACATCTCTGTTGTCTGTCTCTGTCCAAATTACCTCTTATAAGGATACTAGTCATACTGGATTAGAGCTTGCTCTAATGGCCTTCCTTTAATTTAATTACCTTTTTAAAAGCCTTATCTCCAAATGCAGTTATGTTCTGAGGTGTACTGGGGGTTAGGGCGTTAAGATATGAAATTTTGGAGGACATAATTCAGGCTATAACACCAGTGCTACAGTTAAGTGATTTTGGGGACTGTATTATATTCAATTGTATGATTGTGCTTCTATTTCTTTTGTGCTTGTGGATGGACATTGAGATTATTTTCTATTTTTCCACTATATCAGTTTCTTTTTCTTTATAGTTGCTTTTTTGGTTTTTATTTACTTTTGATAGGCATGTTGGTAGACTTCAAGTGTCCTCATGTCAACTGAATGAAAACAAAAACAAAATCATTTACTGCCTTTTGTTTAGTGGAAGGCAGTACTCTGTAAGCTAAATTTTGCTAGCATGTAATTTTAAATAATGGTGTTTTTGCTTCATGACACTAGGTTTTCTATGTTTCCAGTACATGTGGTTTTAGACTATGTTTTGAGTTAACTACACAAGCTATTATTTCCATATATGAGTGTGCTTGTCATACTGATACTAAATAATTAAGTTTCTTTCTCTGTTTGTAAATAAAAGAGAATTATGACTCCATCACCGTGTATGCACTGACTTGGATTTTCTTGACCTTTGGCAGCTCATTATTATCATCTGGGAATATATTGAATTCCTGTTATTTTTAATTTTTTATGCTATTAAGAGTTGTGCTTATTTGGGAAATATTTGTTAATAGTATTTCACTAAAAACTAGGCCTATTTTCTTTTTGAAAAGTCAAGTTTTGTAGCAGGCTAGGGCATCATTTTTTCTTTGTGCTGAGTTTCTGCATGCTAGTTATAGACTTTATAATTTTATTCCTTTTATTCAAATATTGTTTAATTTATTCAAACTTTATTCCCTTCTCTCTACCCCTACATTCTACCTCATAACTTCTATCAGATACATATTACGTGTGTCACTGATAGTTTCAAACGTCTGCTGTACCCATTGATGATCTGGATGTAGACTGAGCACTCCTCCTTAGCTTCCATCCTGCCAACCTTGTGGCTGTTTTCCAACTTATTAATTATATCTCCGTTGTAAGGTCATACTGTACCAAAGAGAAGATACATCATCTTCCTAATTAGTTTCTCTTCAGTGGCTGAACGTGGTGGACCAAAAGTTTTAGGACGATAATCATTGAAACTCGCACAGTCTGGTGGCAGTATCATCTCGGAGTTTGTTAGAGTTGTAAGTTCTCAGGCCTCGCCTCAGACCTGCTGTATTACAGGCCTTGCAGGTGACTTCCTTGCTTTCCTACAGTTCTCTAAGGACAGGGTAGTTTGTATAATTCCAAACAGTGCACCAGGGTTGCTAGGCAAGGCATGGTGCTTGTCTGTGGCTTCTCTTTCTCTTGTGGTGGGAAGGTGAAGTGAGGGGTTGGCTAGGCTGAAAGAGTGTGAGGAAGGGGGCTCTGATCTTCTCACTTTTACTAGCAAACATATATCGATCTTCAGGGATGGACTTTTCATTATTATTTCTTTGTGTCTTTTCACTCCGTGCGAGCTCTAGACTGTTGAATCTGTGTAACCCTCTGGTGTGCATTTGATATCTTTAATTTCAAAGTAAAAAACTATTCATTTACTGTTTACCTGTAAAGGCCCATGTTTGGCTCTTTAGATGATAAAAGGAAAATTAAGTTGTGTTTGCCACCCACATGCTTTGCCACCATAGAGACTTAGGTTCAAATTTTGGCTCTGAATTTGGCTTGCTGTATAATTGTAGAGTTTTTAATCCCTTTGCATCTCATTTTCTTCTGTTGTAAAATGAAGGTAACACCTACTGTGCATTTCTCACTGGGATGTTCAGGGGATTAAATGAAATAATGTATATGAAGCACTTTAAACATAACAGGCACTCAGTAAATGGTAGCTGAATGCTATTATAATTATAATCATCATCATCTTGTTATTTCTGTATTTGAACATCACACTTGACTCTACAGGGCATACTGTATTAATGGCCTAGGTGACACTTTTCAGGAATTGCTTTCCTGGCTCTGCAATGATTCCATCATGGTGGATAATTTAATTAGCCCTTGCCTGCTGAGCACTGTGGCTGTGGTCGTCAGGAAGAGGAATGTGGTAGAGAAAGAGCCAGGGCTTTGGCGTCAGGCAGATCCTGAGCTGTCATTACTACAGAAGTCGCTAGCTGTACACCTTGGACAAGTTTCTTGGTTTTCATCCTCTATTTTCTCATCTTTAAGAAAAGGATTAAACACCTGTGTTGAGCATTATTTGAATGGGGTTAGATGAGTGTTGTTCTTGTGAGGATTAAAAGAGGATATATGTAAAGAACTTGGCTTATAGCAATCACATAGTGATTTTTGCCACAAACGTTGCCTTGTCCCCCACTCCCCACTTCATCTATTACAGAATTTTAGTGTTTGTCTTATCTCTAATATATAATATATATATATTATATATTGAGATTTCTTCCACTTTTTACTCTTAAAGACCAAGAGGCTAGAACAAGAGACAAAGTAACTTGCTTGCTTGACACTATTGGAATAGGAATAAGTTAACAAAACTTAGTTTACCTAAGAGTTCTTGATTCCTAGGCCTAAATATAGTTCTTTTTTAAAAATGTGTTTATGAAAATTATTTCTTTACTGTGACAAAATATATAACATAAAATGTACCATTTTAACCAGTTTTAAGTACAGTGCAAAAGCAAGTTTATAATTCTGAGCATGCAAAACAGTTTATTCTTGTATTAATTGCTAATTATTGTATTATTTTCCATAAAAATAAACTGTAAACCTAGTTTTGCCCACCGTATATGTGTATAATTCAGTGGCATTAAGTACATTCATATTGTTATGCAAAAGTAAGTATTTTTTAGAGCTTAGTTTGGGTATTTTATTTGAAAATTTATTTCATGTGTTCTGTTTGCTTGGCCTATATGTTGGAAAGGGCTCTAAGTAGCAGATAACTGAGTCATTAAAACTGATGGGAGCAGAAGGAGATTTATTAATTTGTAATGGTTTATGGGATCATTGAGGGAGCAGAAGGAAGGACTCTCGGTTGAGCTTCTAGGAATACCTCCTGGAACCACACTTTTCAAATGGCTTCTAAGGGAGCCACCGCCTTCTGTGTGCAGAGCCACGCCACCCCGCCCAAGTGTGGAAGCTGCTGAATGAGGAGTCCTGACCTTTGCCACTGGCCCCAGAAGAGTCATCACCTTGCTCACCATCATTGCTCTGTGGGCGGATCTGCCTGTGTTTGATTGCTCTCTCTTTTTGTTTCCTTTTTTCTGTCTCCTAGGAGTGCTTCTGCTTTGGAAACCTACTGTGACAAAATATATAACATAAAATGTACCATTTTAACCAGTTTTAAGTACAGTGCAAAAGCAAGTTTATAATTCTGAGCATGCAAAACAGTTTATTCTTGTATTAATTGCTAATTATTGTATTATTAGCAATTGTCAAGCACATGCCTATCTCAAATTGTAAGAGAGTCTAGCAAAAGTATCCCTTACCATACTAGTCACTGTTGTGTTGTAAGACGTACTAGAACGGGGTTGCGTGAGTGTTGGGGATCAGTCTGCCGTATCTGCCATAGCTCTGTCAGAAACGAAATATTTGTTCTTGAACCAGCACCGCTGTCTCCTTTTCCCACTTGCTGCGGTGTCTATTTGAAGGAGACTAGAATGCATGATAATTGTTTTGTTCTTATGCTGACAGTAAAAAGGGCTTTGTCCCCAGAGACACTAATGGAGATCATGTTGAAATAACATTTTAGGGAGGGATCTCCAGAAGAAATTTCCAAAAAATTGAGATGCATTTGTCCTGATCTAATTGAGCACTTTTCTATAATAGCAGTGCTTATAAGCTTTTTTGATTTTAAAAAAGTTTCGTTTTGATTTAATTTCAACATTAATGTTTTATAATAAAACTTTACATATGATGAATTTAACTACAATGTAATGAAAGTGTTTTAGCTTCCTGAAGTATAAAGTCAGGCACATGAATACTGGGTTGTTTATCAGTATAGTAGGTTTATAAAAGTTCTAAATGTTGCTTCAATGTCCCATTGTTTTCTTTTTTATATCTATAATTATTACTAAGAATTCTAGCTATCACTATTCTTACCAGATATTTGAATAAATTGTATTAACAATATAAAACGGGTTGGGAACCTTTTTGGCTGAGAGAGCCATGAATGCTACATTTTTTAAAATATAATTCTATGAGAGCCATACAATATGTTTAACACTAAATACAAGTAAATGTGTGCATTTTATGTAAGACCAACACTTTTAAAGTACAATAAGTCTCTGAATTCTTTTTAATAATGTTGTTATGTTGTTGCTAATCAATGATGAATAAAGTACTTCTTACCATTAATGCGACTTCTGCTGTTGCATGGTTTTGCTGATGGCTTTGTAGTCTGGTTGATACGTGGTGAGGTTAAGCTTCATGCAGGTGTTGAGACTTCCATCCGTTAAACACGATTGTAGGTTGGTCTTAATGTTCTTTAGACGTGAGAAAGACTGCTCACATGCATACGTAGAACCAAACACTGTCAGTACAGCAATACTTACATGCTGCAGTGTGTGGTATGTGACAGGAAGCGCACTCCAAGTTTTGACGATCAGCTGGTCTGCGGATTGAAGTTTTTTCATTTCTTCCAACTTTTGTTTGCTCGCCAACTCTGCTTTCTGTCGTGCAAGTCTTTCCAAATCTTCATTCAGTGACTTGAACTTATTCACCCACATGTCTGAGGCCTTTAGGTCAGCAGCTTGTAGCTCAAAATCTCTGACAGAGATACCGGGGATGTAACTCAAGTCGGTGCTGTCTACTGCACACTCATGTGGATGGGTGATGAACTAAGACAAATGCACTCACGAAGTTCTGGAAAGCGCTCTTTGAATGACTGCAGGAGATTAGATGTGAAGCCCGCTAGCTGCTGGAGATCAAGATTTTGAGCAGGGTTACCTGCTGTGCATGCATCTTTAAACTCTCCCAGTCTTTCAAAGTGTAGTAAATGACCTGTTTCAATGTCCACAATGAAGAGTTCCAGCTTGTTTTCAAATGCAAACACTGCTTGTTGAAGGGATAAGACTATTTCCAACACCTTGCATTTTCACATTGAGCTGGTTCAGATGTTCAGTCATGTCCACGAGATAGTAGAACTTCAGGAGCCACTCACTGTTAGCTAACTCAGGATGCTCGACGTTTTTCATTTTAAGAAAAGTCCGGATTTCGCTCAGACAAGCACGAAACATCTGAGCACCTTCCCTCTTGTCAACCAAAGCACATCGCTGTGCAGAAGCAGACCAGGATAATTATTCCCAACTTCATCCAGCAGTGTTTTAAACTGGCGATCATTTAAAGCTTGGGCAACAATAAAGTTGACCACCTGAATGACCAGCAACATCACCTCACCAAGCTGCTCACCACACATCTGAGTACAAAGTGCCTCCTGATGTAGGATGCAGTGAAAACTTAGGATGGGTCTCTTTTCATGTTCACGGAGAAGCTCCACGAATCCTCTGTTTTTCCCCCCATGCACGGAGCACCATCAGTACACACCAAAATAAGTTTATCCATCAGTAGATTATTTTCTTTAGCAAACTCAGTGAAAAACTTGAAGAAATCCTCACCTCTTGTTGTCTCTTTCAGACAAAACAGCAAGACTTTCCTCACGTAGTGTGTCACCGACAGCATACCTTGCAATCACGCTAAACTGGGATAAATGGCTTACGTCTGTTGACTCATCCAAAGTGAGAGAAAAGAATGGTGCTGCATTTATGTCCTTCATTTGTGTTGCCTCAATTTGATTTGCCATCATGATGGTACAATCGTGAACAGTTCTTGCCGACAGAGGCGTGTTTTTTATTCATTTGATTATCTTTCTCCGAAAAGTCGTCAAAAAGTTCATTGACAACATCAAGCATGAATGTTTTGGCATACTCCCCATCTGTGAATGGCTTTCCGTTTCTCACAATTGCTAAAGCACCAGCAAAGCTAGCCGAATTCCAGCCACCTTGTTGGGTCTAAACATGGAGTCAGTTGCTGCTGACTAGCTTGCATTCTGCACAGTAGCTCTTGACATGCTTTCTTCCTGCTGTCCCCTGCTGTATATTTCGATGCAAATGTAGTATGGTGTGTGTCAAAGTGCCACTTTATATTTGACCTTTTCATCCATGCAATTTTATCATTGCATATTAGAGACACGCAGAACCTGCTCTTTCCACAAAGGCGAATTCCTCTGTCCATTCCTGCTGAAAAGTACGATACTCTTCACCTTTTTTTCTTTTAGCCATCTTCTTTGTCAAAAGAATTTCTGCAGTTAGCCAGCTGACTACTTGATTAAAAGGAGGGAAGTTTACTTTCTGACCTCACAATGACCTGTGTACGTTACACATTATCCAATAAAAATTTTGTGTTGTCTTGGAAGACATCTGTGATTGGCTCCAGCCACCTGCAACCATGAACATGAGCGGTAGGAAATGAATGGATTGTAATACATGAGAATGTTTTATATTTTTAACGGTATTCTTTTTTTTTATTAAAGGTTTGTCTGCGAGCCAGATGCAGCCATCAAAAGAGCCACGTCTGGCTCGCGAGCCATAGGTTCCTGACTCCTGATATGAAAGGATGATGCTAAGCTTATGGTTTTGTTTGTTTGTTTTGTTTTCTTTTGAGAGGGGGGAAGTGAGAGAGAGACAGAAAGAAGCATCAACTCATTGTTCCACTTAGTTATACACCATTGTTTCTCATCATGTACTGACCAGGGCTCCAACCTTGGCTCCAACCGTTGACCTCGAGGTTGCGTCAGTGAGCCTGGGATCAAGCTGGTGACCCCAGGATTGAGTTTGTTATGCTGGGATTGAACTGGTGACCTTGGCACTCTATCCACCGCATCACTGGCCAGGCCAGGACTAGGCTTATGTTTCCTTGAATGTCATACTGTTATCAGATGTTGGAACCTTCTATATGTCTATATTCCTAGGGCATTTCAGAGCTTAAAAATCAAATATTGGAATTGTGGCTTTAATGTAAGTCTCTATGCTCCAAAATATGTATATATCTGTGTGTATACACACACACACACATACACACACACACAGAGGCATGCATGTATCATAGAATGCAGATTTTTGTTTACTTCAGTCTTAAAATTTGCATTTATAATCGTTCTGGTGGTACTATTTGCCTTGTGAAGAATCAAGAGGCCTGACACTATGTCAGTAAAACTGTCTCATAGGTATGATTGAAACAATTTTATTAGCAACATATGGGACATGAAGAAGCCACAGAGGGGAGTTTGGAGTGTGAGGGTCCTGGTCTGTCTTTTTTGGCATGTAATTATATCAGTCTTCATGCATGATGTTATTTGTTGCTGCCTAGGGAATATAGAAAAATAACTTATAATGTGGTGAAACAAAAAAAAAAGAGAAAATATATTATAGTTGTTGATTTTATAGGGAATTATTTGAATGAAAGATACATTTTTCCCACTTAAACTTTGGTAATTTAAATTTGATTCTGTCTTTTCAATTTAAAATGCAGTTTTTAATAATTTGAGTTTTTGGAATAACTTTACATAATAGATACCTAGTTGGGTTTCATAAAAAGAAGGAATTTTTTTTCTTATTGTAATATATGGTTCTGTTTTATTAGTTTGACTAAATTTTATTATTTTTTTAGAGGTATTTATAGCATTTAAATGATTACAGTATGCCAGTTACTTTACTGGATGCTATGCAGGACAGTATCACACATGGCCTGTGGAATAATGGAGTTTAATTCTATAAAAGCAATCACATGGAGATGATGTTTAAATAGTCAGTGATGGAATGATGGACACACAGGTCAGCAGAGCGGTTGCCTCTGGGAGAGAGGGGGAACATGGGATTGGGGACAGGTACACAGATGCTTCTACTGTACGTTTTGTTTTTGTTTTTGTTTTCACTTCCCTTTTAACTAAGATTTATTGATTGTCAAAAATTTTTAAACCAGAGATTCAGGTTGAGGCACATAGATAGTGAAATAGTTCTTTTCATCTTCCTTTTCTTCAGTTCTTTCATATCTTGCTCAGTTCGGTTTTCTAAAGGATTGTGGGGGTGAATTGAAAGAGATTGAAGGAAAAGCTTAAATGAGGGTGGGTTCTGGAAAAGCCCTGCAAAAAGAGGTATTGAAGTGTTTTCAGACATCATCCCAGTTCTGCTCACTGCTTCAAGCCTTAGGTTAAATGTAAGCATTTATATTGTTGTCTACTCTGAAATACTTACCTTTTTATAGGTGTTTTCTCCATCTTCATGTAGGAAAGTTACTGGGAAGCAAAATTTCTTTGCTGTAGATTTACACTTAACCTTAAGACTGATATCAGTCTTAGAGAGACCTAAGCCTCTGAAATGAGTAAATTCTTACACTGATTAATCTCAAAATGGCTTGTCTGGTTCCTTCTGTATGCTGGTAAAATAATATCGAAAGCTAAGCTGTTCAATATTTAGATTGCAGTGATTAAGAAAGCAGCATGGATTATGTTTATTTCTAGAGTATGATCAAATAGGGTCACACTTTTCAAGTGCTTTTCGAATGTTTGTGACTACTGTCATGTTTTATAACATGATGATTTTATCTAACAGCTATTTCTATGCAGTTACTTTATTTGTGGAACAGAAGACCAAACTTCTGCCTAAAAATGTAAGGAACATATTTATACTCACTCTTGCTTTGAAAATCAAGTGAAAGGTTTGACTGTCCTGTGGAGAAAAAGAAATATGGTCAAATAGTTCTATTCTTCCTTGAAAAGAATATTAATAAGAATTAGAGTCGTACATTTAGTAGGAGTGGTTTCAGACATATAAGAACAAACATCGACTATTTGCAATCTTTACTAAGAAAAAGTAAACTGGGAACTCTGCCAAATGAAATATAAATAGTAATAATCTTAACTTTATTATTTATTTAAATTTCTCTTTTCTACCAGATCTTTAAAAGAGCAGCAAGAAATACATTTTATCCAATTTGAATTTAACTATTATTTTTTTCTTGGGTCAATAACCTTATGAACAGTATAGAAATCTTAACTGATTAAATAGTCAAGAATTAACTACGTTGGCATTTACAACTAAATATGTCCATTAAAGTTCAGAGAATAATTGAAATAATGAAATGGTATTATAATAAAATTTTGTTAAGCATAAAGATAGTATATGGGTTAATTAAAATAATCTATCTGTACCATTAAGTAATGAGTAATAGATTTTAACCTTGTATTTGTGAAGCTCTATGTGTATATGTGTATAATTATAATTCTTCACAAATGTAATTATTTATATTTCTTACATATGCTGTTTTGTTTTATCATCACAACAGTTTTGGAAGTAGTTGAGGTTGGTGAGATTTTTCTTTCCTAAATGCAGAAAACTGAGTAGCATAGTGATTAAATGATTTTTCATGGGTTGGGCTGCACTAAAACCAGGTTTTGTTTTTTTTGTTGTTGTTTTTTTTTGTATTTTTCTGAAGCTGGAAATGGGGAGAGACAGTCAGACAGACTCCCGCATGCGCCCAACTGGGATCCACCCGGCACGCCCACCAGGGGCAGTGCTCTGCCCCTCCAGGGCGTTGCTCTGCCGCGACCAGAGCCACTCTAGCGCCTGCGGCAGAGGCCAAGGAGCCATCCCCAGCGCCTGGGCCATCTTTGTTCCAATGGAGCCTTGGCTGCGGGAGGGGAAGAGAGAGACAGAGAGGAAGGGGGAGGGGTGGAGAAGCAGATGAGCGCTTCTCCTATGTGCCCTGGCCGGGAATAAAACCAGGGTGTAAGGCCAGGAGCCGCCATCGTGGCCATTCACATGCAGGTTCCCATTGGATTCGGGCAGATGATAAAGAAATGGCGGAGTCAGAGGATGGGGGGCCATCCTATTTATTGGTGTCTCACCAAGACAGGCAAACCACAAAAGAAGACAAGGGAAAAGCAGAAAACCAGCTCTTCCCATGAAGGGCCAGGGATCAGGGAAGCCCCTGCAATTGTGATAGCAGGAACTGTGTATCCAAGCTCCTGGTCTGTCCCACTTTATAGTGTAGAAAACCAAAATCCCTTAATCCAATATACAAACAAGGAAGTCTCTGATACAAAGTCACTTATCCAAGGCATAAGTGGATTCCTCATGAGAGTGCACCACCCAGATCATACAATCAGTCAAGGGTGTGGGGAAAAGCTTAGTCCCAAAACCAAACCTTAGGCTACAACGACCTGGCCTGCTTATAGCCTGTCCCCCACACCCAATATAAGTCACAAGCGAGCAAACATATATATCATGTTTACAAACTTATTTGACCAACACAGGGGTTTTGACTTTTGCTTTAGTGTTCTGTCCTGGTGGGTCTAAGTCAGAATCAGGAAATTTCTATTTTTCTGTTTCACTGATTCTTTTTTTTTTTTTTTGGTCCTTCTGTTTTGGTGTGTTTCATTAGAATTCTTTTATTGCTTAGAAACCAAAAAAGAGCCAATTCTGTACGGTCTGTTAGTAATTTTGACTGCAGATTTGGGGATAAGAAGGATAAAACTTGACCCAAATGACATTGTTTTATTATCTCTGTATTTATTAATTTGGAACTGTGGGTCAAATAAGTTTGCAAATATGATGTATATTTTTGCTAACTTATACTTTGCGTTGGGTGTGGGGGACAGGCTGTAAGCAGGCAGGATTCCTTATAGCCTAAGGCTTAGTTTTAAAGCCTTTCCCACCCTTTTAATACTAAGATCTTCTCAACAATAAGCTTTTCCCCACACCCTTGACTGTTGCATGATGTGGGGTTGTGCACTCTTATGAGGAATCCTATTTATGCCTCAGATAAGTGGCTTTGTATCAGAGAATTCCTTATTTGTATATGTACTTGCTTAAAGGCTTTAATTTCTACACCATAAAATAAGGGAGACCAGGGGGGTGCTCCCTCTCTCTCTCTCTCTCTCTCTCTCTCTCTCTCTTTCTGCTCCTGAAATTAGCATTGCAGAAGAGAAGCAGACAAGATGGCGGAGTGCTGAAGGAGAAGCCAGTTTGTGCAGAGTTTGTGCAGAGAGAAGGAGATGGGGAACAGAGGTGAATAAGGCTGGTGAGGTAGAAACCTTTGATTCTAGGAAATTCAGATAAGTCAGTGGCTTTGGGAGCCCTAATTGGAAAGGGAAGTGTTTTTCCATTGTGTGTATTTCTTGTCTACTGGGTGCAAGCTAGGATTAAAGCTAATGGCTCACCAGTTCTCGGCTCCGTTGTTTCATTACCATCTGTCTGAATCAAATGCAAACCTGCATGGGCCAGGCAGCTGTGATGGTGGCCGTGGCTACTGGCCTTACAGGTATAATATTTTGTTACATAAAAAAGTTGAGAATTAACTTGATATTTACACTTTTGAAATTACGGGAAAGTCTTGGTGATTGAGATACAAGCAGACCTATCTCTCTTATTTCTTTCCTTGTTAAAAATTTGTTAAATTGTTAAAAATTTTTTTATTGACATTTAATAGATGTATAACATTATATTAGTTTAGGTATGTGATTGGATATATGTATATATTTGGAAATGATCACCACAATAAGTCTAGTTAAAACATCATCACCACACAATTACAAAATTTTTTTTTCTTGTAGTAAGACTTTGTAAGATTTATTCTCTTAACTTTTAATATATAATACAGTATTATTAACTGTAATCAACATGCTGTACATTACATCTTTGTAGTGTATTTATTTTATAACTGAAACTTGTACCTTTTGACCAGCTTCACCCAATTTGTCCACACTAAGTTCCCCTAAGCCCTCCTGCTCTGGTAACCACCAGTCTATTCTTTGTATGTATGAGGTGCTTGTTTGATTGTTTTTAGATTACACAGATAGGTGAGTCATGTGTTATTTGTCTGAGTTATTTCACTTAGCATAATTCCCTCAAGGTTCATCCATATTGTTGTAAATGGCAGCATTTTCTTCTTTTTCTATGGCTGAATAATATTTTATTATATTCTTGTGCTTTACTGTCTTAATCCATTCATCTATTGATGGAAATTTAGGTTGTTTCCATCTTTGGATATTGTAAATAATCCTGCTGTGAACAAGAGAGTCCACATATCTTTTCAAGTTAGTGCTTTTGTTTCCTTCCTATAAATACCGAGAAGTGGAATCGCTGGATCATACAGTAGTTCCATTTTTAATTTTCTAAGGAAACTCCATACTATTTTTATAATGAATGTATCAGTTTACATTTTTACCAGCAATGCATAAGGGTTTCCTTTTCTGAGCATTCTTGCCAATACTTATTTCTTTTTGATGATAACCATTCTAACTGGTATGAGGTATTACTTCATTGTGGTTTTGTTTTGCATTTCCCTAGTGATTAGTGTTGAGCGTCTATCCATGCCTGTTGGCCATTTATGTGTATTCTTCAGAAGAATGTCTATTCAGATCCTCAGTTCATTTTTAATTGGATTTTTTGAAATTTTACTATAGAGTTGTATGAGTTATCTATGTGTTTTGGATATTAATGGCTTATCATTTGCACACTTGTAGGTTTTCATTATGTTGATTGTTTCCTTTGCCATGTTGAAGCTTTTTAGTTTGTTATAGTCTCTTAATTTTGCTTTTGTTGCCTTTGATTTTGTTATCAAATTCAAAAAAATCATCACCAAGACTTATGTCAAGAAACTTTTCCCTCTGTTTTAGGAGTTTTTCAGTTTCAGGTATTATGTTACAGTCTTTAATTTGTTTGACTTGATTTTTGTGTAACATTTAAGATAGGGTCCAGTTTTATTTTTTGTATGTGGTTGTAGAGTTTTCACAACACCATTTATTGAAGAGATTGTTCCTCATTGTATATTTTTGGCTACTTTGTTCTAAATTAATTGATCATATAGGCATGGCTTTATTTCTCGCCTCTTTATTTTGTTCCATTGGTTTATATGTCTCTTTTTATGCAAATATCATACTGTTTTGATTACTGTAGCTTTGCAATGAACAAAGATGTAGGGTAAAAGTAGGTTTACAGTTGTAAGTAAAACGATTTTATTTTTGTATTATTATTTACTAATAAATGAATTTTTTCATATGAACAACTGTAAAACCTACTTTGCCCCACCCTGTAGTTTAAAATCAGGAAGCATGGTGCCTTCAGCTTAGTTCTCTTTTCTTGAGTTTGCTTTGGCTATTCATGGTCTTCTGTGGTTAATACAAAGTTTAGCATGTCTGTTCTGTTCTTTTACCTTAGAAGACCTGCCTCAAGCTAGATGCTGGGAGCGTCAATATTCCTGAAAGAGTTTTACTTGTCTTTTTGTATTATGGTTTTTAGAATGATTTTTATTTTTATCTGATCTTTTTTGAGTGTATTATACCTTTAAATATAATCAAAAGTAACTGACTACTAAAAAATTAAAGTAACTGAGTACTTATTTAAATCAAATAGCAGTTAGTATAGGTTATGTACAGAATCACAAAAAATATCTATGTCTTAGATGTACATAAACATTAAGAAATGGAAATGGAAATTTGGACACATTAGAAAGCAGTGTTTAATGTTAAATATAACATAGTAATGTTATTAACCACTCTTTTAAGTAATATTTTTATTACCTTGTAATAATTTATTTAAAGCATTCTATAATTTGCCTGTAATAGTTAATATAACTTAGTTACTGACATGCCTTATTTAGGGTATGTGAATTAATTGTAATCAAAAGTTTAGATCACTATTAGGGCTAAGTAACCTCTTTTTTGTCCTTCAGTTGCAGCCAGATCTAACTTCCATGTATTTTGCTACTTAAGTCTTTTGGGAGATTTTGTAAAACCAAAGTCCTCTTTCTCCTGTAGAAGTGTTAAAAATCCTAAGAAGCTTTTTTGAGATAAAGTTTGTCCCCTTTCAATTATTAAATGTGCTTTTCTCTTATCTGTGAATTTCACCTTCAGTTTACTGGCAACTGTTTTTTTGTGTTAGGATCATAGAATTATGATTAACTCCTTGCAATCTGGCTTTGGTCCCACCTTTGTACTGAAACAGCATTCTTGAAGGTCACTGGTGACCACATTCTAGCCAGTTGTAGAGGTTTTTTCCTCTTTCAATCTCCTTGACATACTAATGCCACATGACCTTGGCTTTTCAATTTCACCAGCACTCTACTTTGGATTTCTGCTTTGAACTCTGCTGCCCACACATTTTCCTGTAATACCTGTGTTCTCTTTGTGGGTGGGTTTTATCCTTATCCTTTGCTAGGCATTTACTTAGTGCATCTTGAATCTTTTTTTTTTTTTTTTTTGTGGCAGAGACAGAGAGTCAGAGAGAGGGACAGATAGGGACAGACAGACAGGAAGGGAGAGAGATGAGAAACATCAATTCTTCGTTGCGGTTCCTTAGTTGTTCATTGATTGATTTCTCATATGTGCCTTGACCGGGGACTACAGCTGAGCCAGTGACCCCTTGCTTGAACCAGTGACCTTGGGCTCAAGCTGGTGAGCCTTGCTCAAACCAGATGAACCCGCACTCAAGCTGGAGACCTTGGGGTCTCGAACCTGGGTCCTCCACATCCCAGTCCGACACTCTATCCACTGCGCCACCGCCTGGTCAGGCGCATCTGGAATCTTACAACTTTCGTTCTTTCTTTGCATTTGTACCATAGATAAATCATCTTTCTCATATGTATCACTTTGATGGCTATTGCTACTAGTTGTCAGAGCTCCATTTCATGTCATTGGCCTTCACCTAAACTCTAGTCCTGCTCTTGCATCTGCTTTCATTTGGATGTCCTTTTGCCTCAGAATAGACCCTTTCCAAATCATCTCTTTGACACTGTTTTTACCTCTGAATTTCTGAATTTTTTTAAAGGAACATTCTTTCAATACTTTGACATTTTTATTTGGATAAGGGTATCTCCAAATGTTGCTAATGTCCTTGAATATTTTTTGAAACCACTTCTTAAATTTATTCTCTTCATTTCTTGCTGTTCACCAAAGTACTTTAGTGAAACACTTTAAAATATATTTTTGCTACTTAAAATATTGAACATAATTATTTTGCAAAACAGGAAGAGTAGAGTTTATTATTATAATTTGCAGGTCAGGAAATATGTATTGAAAGAGGGGACTTGTCTGAAGTATCAATGCTGGTTAAGTGAAGAGATGTTGCTAAAGCCAGGATGGTGTGCCCAATCAAGTGACTATTGTAATTTCCTATCAAGTGATCTTTCACCTTCCTGTTCTCTCCTATCATTCACTTTATTTACAATGCTAGATGGTCTATATAACCAGGACAGAAGCAATTAGTACATATCTCAGCTATTGTGCTAGATAACATGGTTTCATTTTAAGAGCTGCTGTGTAAGGTAGATATTATTATTCCTATTTTATAAATAAATAAATTAAGGCTTATAAGCATTAACTTACCAGTCATTATGTGTGAGTTGGAGATTCAAACTCTAGCCCTCTATCTCTGGTTCTTTTTTGTTGTTGTTGTTGTGACAGAGAGAGAGAGAGAGAGAGAGAGAGATATGGTGAGAGGGACAGAGAGGGACAGACAGACAGGAAGGGAGAGAGATGAGAAGCATCAATTCTTCGTTGTGGCTCCTTGGTTGTTCATTAATTGCTTTCTCATATGTGCCTTTACAGGAGAGCTACAGCAGACTGAATGACCCCTTGCTCAAGGGAGCAACCTTAGGTTCAAGCTGGTGAGCTGTGTTCAAACCAGATGAGCCTGCGCTCAAGCCGTGACTTTGGGGTTTCGAACCTGGGTCCTCCGCGTCCCAGTCTGATGCTCTATCCACTGTGCCACTGCCTGGTCACGCTATCTCTGGTACTTTTTAGTTCTTTTTACAACTACTTTCTGCTCTTTAACATCTTTTTGTTGTTGTTGTTGTTTTCCTTTTTATTGAATTTATTGGGATGACACTAGTTAACAAAATTATATAGGTTTCAGGTGCACAATTCTACAACACATCTCTATACACTGTGTTGTGTGTTCACCACCTGAAATCAAATCGCTGTCTGCCCATCACTATTTATCCCCATGATACCTCCCCCCAACACCCTCTCTCCCTGGCAATCACCACACTGTTGTGCTTTATTAAATTCTTGATGTTACTCTTCTTTCTAAGAACTTACTGTGGTTTCTTTTCTTGCCTACTCAATCCACTTTTATACCTCTTCGTCAGCCTTTCAGGACCCTCAATAATATTTTATGGTTTTTTATGTTGCTTTCTCTAGTAATATTCAGTAAACCTTCTGCTTTTGACCTTGCTTATCTAGTCTCACTTTCTCACCTTCTCAGCTCATGCTTTTTAATTATTTCACATCTACCTCTTTACCTATCCATAGTCATCTCTTGACTTGAAATGTATATGATAAGTGTTAATAGAGGTGAATGAATGCATGTGCCTTGTTGGGGAGTTGAGCAGGTAATGGGAGGAGTCAGTCTGGACTCCCCACTCTGATTTGAGGATACTGGCAGAGGGAGGTGTACACTGTTTGCTATGATAGCACTCAACAGGATGTGATTAATTTTACCTGAGTGGTTCGGGAAGATGTGACAGAAGAATTGACAGTTGAGCTACAGCATTAAAAAAGAAGAAGAGGCCCTGGCCGGTTGGCTCAGTGGTAGAGCGTCGGCCTGGCGTGCAGAGGTCCCGGGTTCGATTCCCGGCCAGGGCACACAGGAGAAGCGCCCATCTGCTTCTCCACCCCTCCCCCTCTCCTTCCTCTCTGTCTCTCTCTTCCCCTCCCGCAGCGAGGTTCCATTGGAGCAAAGATGGCCCGGGCGCTGGGGATGGCTCCTTGGCCTCTGCCCCAGGCGCTGGAGTTGCTCTGGTCGCAACAGAGCGACGCCCCGGAGGGGCAGAGCATCGCCCCCTGGTGGGCAGAGCATCGCCCCTGGTGGGCGTGCCGGGTGGATCCCGGGCGCATGCGGGAGTCTGCCTGACTGTCTCTCCCCGTTTCCAGCTTCAGAAAAATACAAAAAAAAAAAAAAAAAAAACCCAGGAAACAATGAAGAAAAAAAAAGGAAGAGGAGGAGGGGGAGGATGATGAAGAGGAGTTCTACAGGTGAAGTGGTGGGAGGAGGGCATTTTGGGAAAAGGAAATATTATATGAATAGAGGAAATGAAATCAAATATGTTTGACATATGTTGTAGTATGAACATTAAAGGCAATTATTGCAGGGCTGTGCAAAGTTGCCAGTGGGCCTCAAGTGACTGTCCTTCGCTTCGTGGGGTCATTGCAGTCCAGGGTCTGGCGTTTGACCTTACACTTTCAGACACCTGATATCCTAGGCCCACTGAGGGTAGGTGTCTCTCAGGAACACGTCATTAACCATGCTCCTAGAAATTGATGTACAGATATTTATATGTTGTTGGTCTGTTTGTCTGTCTCTCTCTGTATCTTTCTATGTGTTCATTAATTTGTTAGTTTCAATGAGAAATACAACTGTCTAGCAGATTGGATTTCTTGATTGGCAGTCAGCAGGACATGATCAGTACGTTGCCTCCCAGTAGGCAGGTTTCTTGGGAAGCCAAGTTGTGAATATGGAGGTCAATTGATGCTTGAGAACTATAGCTGTCAAGTTGACCCAGCATTCCTGACCAGTGCTGTCTCCTTCTTCTGGCAAGTTCCATGCCACAGACCACTGATGAGCATGGAAAGAGAACCCAAGAGATATTTGTTGGAAGAAGTATGTCTCAACTGAGTTAGCTTGAGGCTGTCATACTCACTGCAGTTAGAGATTTGCCAAGGAAATCATATTCTTTGAGCCAACTCAGTCACTACTTCCTCTCCGATGGCTTAGTTTGATCTTGTGGAAATTTGCCTTCGTGGCTTCTCTGATTCTTTTGTGGACCAGTCCACCCCTTCCTGCAACTTTTTTTTTTTTCTTATAGAAAGAGAGAGATAGGAAGGGAGGGTGGGAGGAGAGAGAGGAGAAGCATTACTTGACTTTATTTGTTTATTAATTACTTTTCACATGTGCCTTAATAGGGGGAAGAGAGGCTCAAGCTGAGCCAGTGACACCTTGCTCAAGCCAATGACCTTGGACTCAAGGCAGTAACCTTGAGATCATGTTAATGATCCCACACTGAAGCAGGCAAGCCTGCACTCACTCGGATGAGCCCATACTCTAAGCAGCGACCTCATGGTTTTCGTCGGGGCTCCTCAGCATCCCAGGCTGATACTCTATCCACTGTGTGAACACCTGAAATACATCAGGCCTGATGTATTTTCTCTTTAGATATGTTGAGACATTCTGTCAAGAGTTAGAGAAGCAGAGGGGTTTTCATATCTCTGTTTTGATTCATCTTGTTTTTAATGTACATTTTTTTATTTGTAGTCACTTGGGACCACAAATCAGGGAATGACGAATAGCTTCTTTAAACCAAGAATGTGAGATGTATTAATGGTGGGATGTTGGGGATGAGGCTAAAAAGGAAAGTTGGGACCAAATTGTGAAGGGTCTTAGATGCCATACAGGAGAGTTTGAGTCCTCTTAATTTAGTGCTCTCCTCTCTAAATTCTTTTTTTCCTCAATAATTTCTTTTTAATGTAGCTTTTTGATTTTTGTGACCTATATCAAACTATTAGTATCTTACTGTAGAACATATGATAATGGATTTCCTTAAGAGATCTTATTTAGCTCCTTTATGTTTTGACAGATAGATGTTAAATGATATCTGCACTTTAAACTTGATTTGCTTGAGAGCTTAAGTTCTGCTTCTGCCTGAATATCTCATCTTGCTTTTTAGTTCCAACTGTTTTCAGAACTTCCTCTTTTATCCACCAGTTTTTTATTTTTTAAGATGGTGTTGTTTTTTTTAATGTTACTGTATAGTGTTTCTCTTTATATTATGTAGTATTTTCATTATGGTGCTTATATATAGATATATGAACACCTCTCTTATTATCATGTGTCTGTCTTCTTTCTCTTTAGGCAGCCTGCTTGTTCCTTATATTTGGGTGGGCCTCATATTTATTCCTTTTTCGTCTTGTAATATCTAGTCCAGTTAGATGTCAAGTGATACTTAGAATACTGTTTTAGAGCCAGGTTTCCTGGTCGAGTTCAGTACCATTTTCTCCATGAGGAAACTGAGACTTATGGCCACTGTAATTCACTGGAGCACATGACCAGAGCCCAGACATAGTCACATCAGGTCCAGCCTCCTGTGCACTGTACTGCATTTATTCCTATTTATGATGCCGTACCAACTTTGTAAGATACTGTATTCCAGTATGTGAAAGGGACCCTTAAGGAACACTTATATCGACATACAGTCTCCAGAACCACTATAAATGAAAACTTCTTGTTAGGTCTAGGAAGAGTATAGTTTTGAATGTTTTAGATCTTACTGTGTTATGTAGAAAATCAAAGAAGAGGGAGTAGGGAAAGGAGCTTACATATTGAACTGCCTATGTTTCTGCCAAATAGTGTATAAGTAGGTGTTTTACATGCTGCACTTCAACTATTTACTGTGACAGTCCTGTGAACTGGTTGTAGTTGTACACATTTTGTTGGTGAGCAAACTGAGTCTCACAGGTGGAACAATCTTGCAAATAGAATTAGGTGTGTGTGAATCCAGTCTACTTCACTACAGAGACCGTGCTCTTCTAATTATGCTTTGCTCTACAGCTGTTGGCTAAAACAGCACCGATACGATCTCCTAAGTCCAGCAGCATGCCCCACTTCTGTAGCAGAGGTGAGGAGTGTGGGTGTTCCAGCTGGGTGGCAGTGCCTGACTCACTAAGTAATCTCACATTTTCTAACCATGGTTTGTGGCTCATATTTGTGACCTTTTTAATATATGTATCTTGTGTCATTGTTCCCATTTCTATTCTGTGGGAGACCGGCACCATGTTATAAGCCCACATGCCTCATTTTTGCGTCTACCTACAACCTTACTTTCCTTCTTCTTCATGGTTATCCTTTCCCCCCTTTCTCTCTTCACTCCTTTGCTCTTGGTGTTGAGAGAAAATTAGATGTGCTTTATCAGAGGTACTTGAATGGCTCAGCTTCATTTCCCCTTACCCCCCCTCCCAAACTCTTCTATGTTGGTATGAAGAATCATGGGACAAAAAACCACAAAGAAGGTGGTGCATAATCATATTATTTGTCTTCCAGCAAAACACTTTTCCAAAATGGCAAGATGTATGCAATTCATAACATATAAAGTTCATCATTCATATTTATAAAATCTGTGTTTTGGTGCTAGATGCACTAATTTCAAATTTAAAAAAATTACTTTAAAATACTTCTGAATCATCTCCCTAAGAGCTTTCAACACTGTATAAATAGTACACATTTTAGCATTTCCTTTTGCATACCTGTAGTTTGCATCAGCTTTGAGATTGTTTACCACTTTTTTGCAAGTCATATATGGAGACTCAGCCAACAAATGTCATTATATATGTGGGTTTCAGAAAGCAATGGGGGAAGTTATGTTTAACCTTTTCAAAGAGTTGCTATCTGGGCTTTCCCCCATTTCAGAGCAGAAACAGATGTAAACCAAGGATGTGAATCAATATACATATTTTTAAATATACGTCTTCTTTTGGGTTTTGCCAGTGATCTTTTGTTAAAATATTACCCCACCCTCTTCAAAATTTAGAATTTTTCTGGTAAATAGCTTACTATAATCTGTTGATTTCCATTGCTTTGCTTGTTCTGTTAAATTATTATGGATTGTTTCTTAAAAAGAACAACACAGTTGTGAAATGAGGAATTAGAGCTGTGGCATTTGATTAAATGTGTTCATAGGGGAAAATACGCTCAGAAGGCATTAGAGTGTCCCCTTTATGCCAAGAAGTCCATTAGAGTGGTAGGCTGAACAGAGGGAGGCAACTCAGGGGAATATCCTAAGGTGGAAGGTATTGGATAGCAAGAAAACAGAGTCAGAACAAATAGGTATTTTTTGTTGTTTGTTTTGTTTTTTAGCATGGAAAGTATAGTCCCTTTTCTGAGTAGAATGGCTCAAACTATATTGAGATGTCATTTTTATTTATTTAGATTTTGCTTTTTGTTTAATTAAAGGTTGGAATAAGATGACCTGTGGTTTTGTTTTTTCTAAGTCTACATCTGCTATATTGCAAAAATTTTTTGCAGTACCCACCAAAAATGAATTAAGATTTTGTTAGTGGTATTTGTGTTGTGTTTATTCCTTCAGATTTTAAATTTCATTTGAGCAGTGTCTTTTATTATAGCATTATGCTTTATAATTAGTACAGACTTATATTGAATAAATACAGAAATATCTGAGCTATAAATAATTTCCGATTCTGAATCAGATTCATGTTTTTTATAATGTTGCCCTACCAAGTTTTTAAGATACAGATTTGCATTAAATGATTATTGTATACTTACTATTTAAAATATCATTATATAAAACAATAAAAGGATGAAGAAATTTATTTTATTTATTTATTTAGTATTTTTCTGAAGCAGGGAGGCAGAGAGACAGACTCCTGCATGTGCCCGGCTGGGATACACCCAGCATGTCCACCAGGGGGCAGTGCTCTGCCCATCTGGGGCGTCGCTCTATTGCAACAGGAGCCATTCTAGCACCTGAGATGGAGTCCATGTAGCCATTTTCAGTGCTCAGGCCAGCTTTGCTCTAGTAGAGTCTTGGCTGTGGGAGGGGAAGAGAGAGAGAGAGAGAAAGGAAAGAGGGATGGGTAGAAAAGCAGATGGGTGCTTCCCCTCTGTGTCTTGGCCAAGAATCGAACCCAGGACTCCACATGCCAGGCTGATGCTCTACCACTAAGCCAACTGGCTAGGGAGGATGAAGAAATTTTAAAAAACCAATTCTATCATAATAAATAATCATAATTTAGAACATTATTTCAGACATTGTTTTTGTTCCCATGCATACATATCCACACTCATACACACATATGCACATAGATGTACATATATTTATATATGGAGAAATAAGAGAAAATTATAAGGGTAGAATTATTCTATATATAATTATGGTTTAAATAAAAGTAATATTATTTGACTTTAACAAAGATAAAAGAAATTAACTAATTGCTGTAATTAAATTAGTGATCCTTTACAATAAGCGCTTCCTAAGTAATTTTATTAAAGTTGAAAAAAATTGTGAAAATATTAAGATAGTCAAATCATTATATTTTTTAAAAATGTACTGTATATATATTATCATACCATTGTATTTCTGCAAAGAAGAAATTAACATATTCTTTTTCTATCTCCTAATTTTTATCAGTTATATTAAATTTGTATCTTGTCAAGTTGTGTTGATACACACACAGTTATTTAGTCTTAGTTTTTTTGGGTTTTTTTTTTTAGTCTTAGTTTTATATCTCAAAGTATTCATTGCTTCCTGTTCTTTATTTACTTGAAATTGTCTTGTCAAGTAGTTCCTGAGAAAATTCTGTTCTGGGAGACTGATATCCCCAAACGAGTATTATATATTTTTTAGGAGAATACATTTCTTTGGTCAGTGTATTGAAAAACTGAATTCAACAGAGTAAAATGAAATCTTAGCTTAATGTAATGATTATAAAATAATAGCTTCCTAATTTAGTTTAAATGTAGTCCCTCAAAATTAAGAATGTAATTTTCATTAGTTGTTTATTTTTTAAAAATTGATGAATATTTTTGTGCCTGAGTAGTAGAACCCTGGAATGCCTGATCACTCTCAAAAAAGATTGGTACTAACTCCAATTGGGTCCATAAAAGCTGAGGTTCTGTGGTCATTTCCCAGGATATTCTGAGGCTATTACGTAGTGTACTTACTTCTAGTATAGCTGCTCAGATTGGCTGACTTCAGCCCAATTTCTGGAAGACGAGAAGTGGAAAGACAGTTTCTTTGGAGGTCTGTCTGTAGGTACAATTTTTCCTATTAAGATATGCTGTACTGTTTTTTTCTTTTCTCTTTCACTTGATAATGGGAGATGGCATTGCAGCAGCCTTGTATTTTCATCATACCCCATGAATATGGCTTCTCTCTGTAAAGATTCGTTCATTTAGAGGACAGAGAATTTACTCTATTTCTATCCTGTAAAAATAAATCTAGTCCTTATTTATAACACACATATCTCTGTGTCTCAATTCCTTAATTCTTTATTTTGATTCCTTTCATAGATGGCTGGATTTATCAGGTTATTTTTGTGTGTGCGTGCATGTGATATCAAAATCTGTTTATATCTGCTTATATATCTATGTGTGTGTGCACATGTGCATGTGAGTGTATACTTTTTTTTTCTCCAAAACATCTCATGGTTGCTGTATTTCTTGAGTAACTGAATGCTTTAAAGTGTTTGTAGGCTGCTTTTATGCTTTGACGATTTGGGCATCACATAACTGGATGTCATATCTTCTCCTTAGAACTCTAAAGACACCAACCTCTTATTTCCAGATAATGGTGAATACTGCTACGGAAGTGTCTATGGCTAGTCTTGATTTTTCTGCCTTTAACCCATGGAATTTATAATTACTTTCCCTCTTTTATGTTCTGTATTTTTATAAGTGTATATCTTAGTATAATTTGTTTTGAATATAATTTTTTTCTGAACATTTTAAAGTAGTGGTCCCCAACCCCCTGGCCATGGACCGGTACCGGTCCGTGGGCCATTTGGTACTGGTCTGCAGAGAAAGAATAAATAACTTACATTATTTCCATTTTATTTATATTTAAGTCTGAACGCTGTTTTATTTTTTAAAAATGACCAGATTCCCTCTGTTACATTTGTCTAAGACTCACTCTTGACGCTTGTCTGGGTCATGTGATACATTTATCCGTCCCACCCTAAAGGTCGGTCTGCGAAAATATTTTCTGACATTAAACCGGTCCGTGGCCCAGAAAAGGTTGGGGACCACTGTTTTAAAGCATTTAAACCCCTCCAAACTCCCCAAGAAAAAGTTTTCTTTTATTATATTGCTTTCTATTCTGTTTTATTTAGCAAGAATGTCAAGCAAATGTGCATTGGCTGGATCTGTTTTACCTTCTATACTGATCATTATATTTCATCTCTTACATATCTTTTTTTAAAAAATTTTATTTTGTGTGCTTTTTTTCCATGCTTTCCCTGATTAGTTTGTGTAAGTATTCTGTCTTTTGTTGTTTTTAAGACTTTAATCTATTTTTTAAATTTCAGTTTTTCTTTAACTTGCTAATATGCTTTTTTTATCACTTTAAACGTGTCATCTTTTCTTAGATATTTTATTCTTCTCTCTGAGCCCTGTTACTTTGAAATAATTCATATTCTCTATAACTTAAAACCATGGAAAATGATTTGTGAGTTCTTCTTCTGTTTCCTAAAACATCTGGCATTTCGCCCATATCCCTCCACCCAGTTTTTGGTAGTTCTACGTAAATTCTTTGCTGATTATTTTCTGGCTGTTACTCATTTTTTTAAATGGGTTTGGTTTCATTAAGGACAGATAATTGCCTGAAAAAAGTTTGAGGTCAGATGCAAGTATGGAGTGGTTGGGAGAGTGGATAAATGGCCTCAGTTTGTACTTCTATTGGACTCTTTTTTTTCTTCTTCTTCTTTTTTTTTTTTTTCTTTTTTTAAATTTTAAAGTACTTCTCATGAGACATTTCCTTAGCTCTGGGGGTAATGTCTCACCTTGGCTTGCAGTGCATTGAAGGTTGCTGTAACTTTGAGATCCTATGAGGCATAGGAGCCTATGTAGTATGTGGTTTGGTGCTAAAGGCTTCCCTTCTCTTTTACCTCACTTGGCAGTGTCTGTGTGTTAGGAAACTGGGTCATTGATAATAAAATGTTGTGTTGGTTTTTCCTGTCCTATTGTGGTATAGTCATAGTGTTCTAGAGAAAACCTTTCTTACTCTCCAGTAGATGCTTACAGTTATTTTTCTAATCAGAGTTTCCTTGAATGGCTTTAGAACTGTCCAACTTTATGGAAATCTTTTTCCTGCTGAGGAGGTGTGGTTTGGCTCTTAGCATTGCTCCTCACTTAGATTCCAGCTATCACATAATTTGGTAGATCTATTATATATATATAGTTTGTAGTTCTGGCTGTTTCTTTGTTTCATTGATAAGAGGTATTCATTTTTTTTTTGTTCTTTAGGTTTTTTTATTTTTTATTTTTTCAGTTTCTTTCTGGACTAGAGATGGGTACAAGTGTCTTCCTATTGCTATGTTTTTTAGTTTAGTTTTATTTTTTTCTGTCTCTGCTGGCTCCGTTTTTGCCCACTTTCTTTCCTCGCTACCCTCTGCTCTCTCTACCTGTTCTCTTTACCCTCCCCCCACTCTTTAGCTATCTACTCTTTGGATTAGGAACTTTTTCTAAGCCCTGTTTTCAGTCCATTTTCTCTAGCTTAGTTTTATCTTTATGAGTGACTTTACCTAATACTGTGTCTCTCATCTAGTCTAATGATATTTTTCTTTTCTACTTTCAGTTTTATTAAAACAAATAGTTGACATACAGCGCTGTAGAGGTTTAAGGTATTCAGCATAATGCCTTGATTACTTATATCATGACCCAATTACTACAGTAAGTTTAGTTAACATCTCTGAGCTCAGTCTAATGATCTTAATTAATTAATTTTTAATTGGGTTTTGAGAGAGAGAGGAAGAAAGAGGGAAAGAGAGACAGAGATAAACACTGTTTTGTTCCACTTATTTATGCACTCATTGTTTGAATCTTGCACGTCCCTGCCCAGGAATTGAACCCACAACCTTGGCATATTGGAATGATGCTTTAACAAACTGAGTTACCAGGCCAGGGCCTTATATTCTAGTGACTTTTAGATTAGCAGTTTGGCATTGATTTCTCCTGACCTCCAATTGTTTACTGGATACCTATAAAACCCCTAAATTCCCATCTAATATGAAATTATTATTATTGAAAAATGTGGTTGTATATACTACCTTATTGAATGGAATCTTTGTCTTTTTGAGTTATTAAGGCTAAAGATACTTCAATCAACCATAATTTTTCTTTCCTGTGTTTCTCCCAATTAATCATTTATCCCTTCCGACTAATGCCCATTTCTCTTGTGTCCATTGTGTCTTCTCATTGAGATTGTAAATTCAGTGGAGGCAGGGAACTGTCACATGCTTTACATATAGTATACGAATATGAATCTTTTGAAAGTTAATTTCAGCTGTAATAAAAAATCTATTATAAAAATATTTTTAATGTCTTAACCTAAAATCTTTTGGTGATTTAACATATTTTCCCCTAATCACCTTGTTTAAATAATAGTTTTTTTTTATGCTTTTAACTCCTGGCTTTTCTTTTTCTAGATCATTTTTTCTTTTTTTTTCTATTTCCTTATTTTCCAAGTGAGGGGGTGGAGATAGACTCCCACATGTGACCTGACCAGGATCCACCAGGCAAGCCGCCTACCAAGAGATGTTCTGCCCATCTAGGCTGCTGCTCTGTTGCTTGGCAACCGAGCTATTTTAATGCCTGAGGCAGAGGCTCCATGGAGCCATCCTCAGTGCCTGGTGGTTGTGCTCAAATCAATGGAGTGATGGCTGCAGGAGGGTAAGAGAGAGAGAAAAAAGGGAGAGAAAGGAGTGTAGAAGCAGATGGTTGCTTCTTCTGTGTGCCCTGCTTGGGAATCGAACTTGAACTTGGGACATCTACACACTGGGCCAACACTGTACTACTGAGCAAACTGGCCAGGGCTTAGATCACTTTTTTTAGATTCCCGTATCTTAAGACTATACTGTTTCTTAAACTTAAATTCACATTGATAAATTTTTAGTTTTCTTTTATTACCATATCCCCTCCTTTAAACTTTGATTGTTTCCTAAATGATGCAGCTCTTAGTCAGACTTTAAAAACACATGATCAAGAATTTGTGGTGGTTTCTTTGTGAAAATAGTAAGAAACCAGTGGGATAAGACCTTCATATTACATTTTAATTTTTGTTTTTGAAAATTAGATGTCTGAATTAAACTTGCTTAGTGTTTAAACTGTTAACTTCTTAAAAAATTTTTTTTTTTTTTTACAGAGACAGAGAGAGTCAGAGAGAGGGATAGACAGGGAAGACAGACAGGAATGGAGAGATGAGAAGCATCAATTATTAGTTTTTTTGTTGTGTATTGCGACACCTTAGTTGTTCATTGATTGCTTTCTCATATGTGCCTTGACCGCGGGCCTTCAGCAGACCGAGTAACCCCTTGCTAGAGCCAGCGATTTTGGATCCATGCTGGTGAGCTTTTGCTCAAACCAGATGAGCCCGTGCTCAAGCTTGCAAACCTGGGTCCTTGGCATCCCAGTCCAACGCTCTATCCATTGCGCCACTGCCTGGTCAGGCTAAACTGTTAACTTCTTAATACCTTTTTATTTTGTATTGAAAGGCCATTAAGCATGATTTTTTTCTTTTAGATACAGTGTGTCTGTAAAGTCATGGTGCACTTTTGACCGGTCATAAGAAAGCAAAAAAAGACGATAGAAGTGTGAAATCTGCACCAAATAAAAGGAAAACTCTCCCAGTTTCATACCTATTCAGTGCAGTTCGATGTGGGCTTACGCACAGATTTTTTAGGGCTCCTTAGGTAGCTATCCCATATAGCCTCTACAGCAGGGGTCCCCAAACTACGGCCCGCGGGCCGCATGCGGCCCCCTGAGGCCATTTATCTGGCCCCCGCCGCACTTCCGGAAGGGGCACCTCTTTCATTGGTGGTCAGTGAGAGGAGCATATTGACCATCTCATTAGCCAAAAGCAGGCCCATAGTTCCCAATGAAATATTGGTCAGTTTGTTAATTTAAATTTACTTGTTCTTTATTTTAAATATTGTATTTGTTCCCATTTTGTTTTTTTACTTTAAGATATGTGCAGTGTGCATAGGGATTTGTTCATAGTTTTTTTTATAGTCCGGTCCTCCAACGGTCTGAGGGACAGTGAACTGGCCCCCTGTGTAAAAAGTTTGGGGACCCCTGCTCTACAGACTCGTCACTGACTGATGGCCTACGAGAACGGAGTTTCTCCACCAAACTGCCGGTTTCCTTCAACTGCTTATCCCACCGAGTAATGTTATTTCTATGTGGTGGCGCTTCGTTATAAACGCGCCGATATTCATGTTGCACTTTGGTCACGGATTCGAATTTAGCGAGCCACAGAACACACTGAACTTTCCTCTGTATCGTCCACATCTCAACTGGCATGGCCGTGGGCTGCTCCGCTGTATACACAGTGTTACGTCATCATCTGCACATGTGCACATGCTGCCACATCATCCTACAGAAACTGGGAGGGTTTTCCTTTTATTTGGTGCAGATTTCATATTTCTATCATCTTTTGTTGTTTTCCTGTGACTGGTCAAAAGTGCACCATGACTTTATGGACACACTGTGTGTGTGTGTGTGTGTGTGTGTGTGTGTATTTTATTTTATTTTTTTTACAGGGACAGAGAGAGAGTCAGAGAGAGGGATAGATAGGGACAGACAGACAGGAACGGAAAGAGATGAGAAGCATCAATCATCAGTTTTTCGTTGCGACACCTTAGTTAATTGATTGCTTTCTCATATGTGCCTTGACTGCAACCCTTCAGCAGACCGAGTAACGTAACCTCTTGCTTGAGCCAGTGACCTTGGGTTCAAGCTGGTGAGCTTTGTTCAAACCAGATGAGCCTATGCTCAAGCTGGCAACCTTGGAGTCTTGAACCTGGGTCCCCTGCATCCCAGTCCGACGCTCTGTCCACTGTGCCACCGCCTGGTCAGGCTCTTTTATATATTTTGAAAGAGAAAGCAATAAACATCAAGAGGTTGGCCCTGGCTGGTTGGCTCAGTGGTAGAGCGTCGGCCTGGCGTGCAGAAGTCCCGGGTTTGATTCCCAGCCAGGGCACACAGGAGAGGCGCCCATCTGCTTCTCCACCCCTTCCCCTCTCCTTTCTCTCTCTCTCTTCCCCTCCTGCAGCGAGGCTCCATTGGAGCAAAGATGGCCCGGGCGCTGGGGATGGCTCCTTGGCCTCTGGCCCAGGCGCTGGAGTGGCTCTGGTCACGACAGAGTGACGCCCTGGAGGGGCAGAGCGTCGCCCCCTGGTGGGCGTTCCGGGTGGATCCCGGTCGAGCGCATGCGGGAGTCTGTCTGTCTATCCCCGTTTCCAGCTTCAGAAAAATACCAAAAAAAAAAAAAAAAAAAAAAGATCAAGAGGTTGAAGAAATCAATTGTATGTGATATGATAAAATTTGAAATTTGACACATATTGGTGAATGTTAGCTGCTTGGTGCTTACGTTTCTTTTTTGGCATTGAGATCATAATCTTTTGAAGCCATCATTGTAAAAGGGAAGCTGTCATTGTAAATACGATTTTGACAATAAGAGCTGCTCTTCAATATGGGAAGCTTGTTGAATTTCTCATAAAGCACAAACTATAAACTTATTTTGGAGAAAGATACTTCTGAAAGAACCTGGCATTTTAAAGAAAAGGTGGATTCTTTTGGTTATATGAGCAGGAGTACATTACTTTTCCCCATTAAATTGTATACACAGTAATCTGGACTTTTGGTTTTTTGTTTAGAAAACTTTCTTATGTAATTAATTAAAAATAATTAATAGACTTTAATTTTGGAGTCGTTTTAGGTTCATAACAAAATTGAGTGGAAAGTAGGGAGGGTCACCCCTCCCCAACCCCCCTCACCATCAAATCCCCACCAGAGTGGCATATTTGTTATAATTGATTAACCAACAGTGATACATCATTATCCACAAGTCTTAGTCTAAATTAGGGTGCACTCTAATGTCAATTTAGACATTCTGTAGTTTTTGAGAAATGTGTATGAATGTCCTTACAGTATCATACAGAATAGCTTCACTGCCCTCAAAATCTTCTGTGATTTGCCTCTTCATCCCTCCTGCCCTCTCTCTTAAAGAAGCTGTAGAAACCACTGTCTTTTTACTGTCTGCATAGTTTTAACTTTTTAGAATGTAATATATTGCCTGACCTGTGGTGGCGCAGTGGATAAAGCGTCGACCTGGAAATGCTGAGGTTGCCAGTTTGAAACCCTGGGCTTGCCTGGTCAAGGCACATATGGGAGTTGATGCTTCCAGCTCCTCCCTCGTCTCTGTCTCCTTGCTCTTTCTCTCTGTCTCTCTCTCTCTCCTCTCTAAAAAAAAAAAAGAATAAATAAAATAGAATGTAATATATTTATATGTAGTTGGAATCATGTAGTATGTAGCCTTTTTATATTGGTTTCTTTTAGTTAGCAATATGCATTTAAGTTTCTTCTATGTCTTTTCATGGCTTGATAGCTCATTTTGTTTTAGTGCTGAGTAACATTTCATCATGATACTCCAGTTTGTTTATCCAGTTACTTTCTGAAGGACATCTTTGATGCTTCCAAGTCTTGACAATTCTGAATAAAGCTATTGTAAATATTTGTGCACAGCTTTTCTCATGGGCATACATTTTAAAATTATTTAAATAAATACCAAGGAGCATGATTGATGGACTGCATGGTAAGAGTGTGTTTAGTTTCAGTTTTGTGAAAAATTGCCACATTATCTTCCAAAGTGGCTCTCCCATTTTGCAGTCCTGCTGAAAATGAATGAGAGTTCCTGTTGCTTCACATCTTCAGTATTTGGTGTTTGTCAGTGTTTTGGATATTAGTCATTCTAATAGGTATGTAGCAGTATCTCATTGTTGTTTTAATTAATTGACTATTCCCTAATGACATCGGATGTTGAGTATGTACATGTGTTTGTCATTTGTATATCATCTTTGGTGAGATACCTGTTCAAACCTTTTGTTCAATTTGAAATTGAATTGTTTCCTTAATGTTAAATTTTAAGACTTCTTTGTGTGCTTTGGAGTTCGTTATCATATGTCTTTTGTCTATATTTCTCCCAGTGTGTGTGTTATTTTCTTATTTTCTTGACGGTGTCTTTTACAGAGCAGAAGTTTTTAATTTTAATCAAGTCCAACTTCAAGTTTTTTTCAGTATTATGCCTTTGGTGTTATATCTAAAAGTCATGGCCATTTTCTCGTATGTTACCTTCTAAGGGTTTTATAGTTTTGTGTTTTACATTAAGGTCTGTGATCCACTTTGAATTACATTTTTGTGACAGGTATAAGGTCTATGTTTAGATTCAGCTTTTTCCCATCATCGTCTGTTAAAGAAAGATCCTTCATTGAATTGCCTTGTGTTTGTCAAAGATCCATTGACTCTATTTGTATAGGTCTATCTCTGGGCTCGCTCTTCTGTTCCTTTGATCTGTTTGTTTGTTCTTTTGCCAGTAACACACTGTCTTGATTACTGTGTAATTTTTTAAGTAATAATTAGTAAACTGTTCAAGTGTTTTTTGTTAATATTTGTGAAACTAGTCATCTTAAACCAATTTCTATTATTAAGTGTGAAATGTCATGATATTTTTAGAAAAAGATACCTTACTGGTAATCATAATAGTAAAATTTGTATATAATGGTAACACTGTCACTATGGAAAGAAATAAAGTTGTAATAATTCTACTTTGAAATATTACACTTTTATACAGTAGCTTTTGTTTTTGTTTTTGTTTTTGTATTTTTCTGAAGCTGGAAACGGGGAGAGACAGTCAGACAGACTCCAGCATGTGCCCGACCGGGAGCCACCTGGCACGCCCACCAGGGGCGATGCTCTGCCCACCAGGGGGCGATGCTCTGCCCCTCCAAGGCGTCGCTCTGCCGCGACCAGAGCCACTCTAGCGCCTGGGGCAGAGGCCAAGGAACCATCCCCAGCGCTAGGGCCATCTTTGCTCCAATGGAGCCTTGGCTGCGGGCGGGGAAGAGAGAGACAGAGAGGAAGGAGGGGGTGGGGGGTGGAGAAGCAAATGGGCGCTTCTCCTATGTTCCCTGGCCAAGAATCGAACCCGGGTCCCCCACATGCCAGGCCGATGCTCTACCGCTGAGCCAACCGGCCAGGGCAGCTTTTGGTTATTTAATACCTATTAAAGTATTTTACTTTTGCAAATATGAAATAATTATTTAAACATGATTATGAAAATGTCTCTATTAATCTTCTAAAATTACATTGTCCAGTATGAGAAATCGCAATAGCTATTTTTATATATTTTTCAAAAACTGTTGCTTGTTTAGTATTAAGAAATAATTATTTGAAATATTTTATGATGGAAATCAATGTATATAAACACTTTAGTTTGTGAAGTGAATTGAGCTAGGTTTTGGAAGATGCTAATAAATACATGGCACATTTATTTATTTTGCCTAAAGCCTAATTCAGAAGAAGAAAAATTAACCAGTGATGTAAAGTAATATGTGGTAAGTACAGTGCAGGTGGCAGTGCACTGAACCCAGTAAGAAGTTATGACTGGTGGCTATAAACTAATGCTAGCACTTTGCTGGTTTTTATTCCTGGTATCTTTAACCTTTTGTGTCAGAAACACCATAAATTTGTAGTAAATGTCTTTAGGTAATTGGAATGATGGTCAGCCACAATCAACCGTTACGAGTGTATTTTTATATCAGTTTTATCCAGGTATAATTTACTTATAATAAACTGTACCCATTTTAAGTGAATAATATGATGAACTTTGACACAAGCATACAGCTGTGTGACTATGACCACAGTGATGACTCAGAGCATTTCTGTCACTCCAGGAAGTTCTCCTGTGCCCTTGTGAGGTCAGCCTCCCCTAGCCCCACCTCATGTCTCGGGCACTTGATGATCTGCTTTCTGTATTGTTGATTGGTTTGTATTTTCTAGAATTCTTAGTAGTGTGTTTAGCTCAATATAGGAGATATGGTATTAAAAATCGATGGTAAACTGATATTTTGTAAAATAATATGTTTTATTCTAGTAAGATTTTAGATATGCTCAAATAAAGTTTAGTAGGGATTATTCCTAACATTTTTGTTTTAAAATTTTCTGCCTTGTCTCTTCTCTGTAATAACATAAACCTGTATTGTATGGAACTTGATGTATAAATCAACTCATGGCCCATTATGCTGTAAAGCAAATTACTATTTATCCTTTTATAGTTCAACTATTATCTCCTTGTTTGTTTTTAAAAGTTGATAAACAATTTAAGAAATAAAAGCCTTCAAATCCTTTTCCATTAGAATTTAATTCATTCCTTATTTCACAGTTATCACTCAATAGACAGTTTAAAGGGCCTTGCTCTGTAAAGGGCCGTTTTTCTTGTTCTTATGCCCTTCAGCTCAGACCTCTGGGGATGGGAGAGTGAGGGGGGATAAAATTAGTTCTTTACTTCATAACATTCTATTCTTTGTGACTCCTCATACTCTCATGTGGTCTAAAAGCATGCTGAAAAGCAGTGGTTGATATGAAGAAAATAGCTCCACCAAGAACTATTGGAACCTTTTTATGACTTTTAAACAAATGACTAAACTTTGGAACTTTGGAGCTTTGATTCCTTTATATAGGAAAGAGTTAACAATTCTTTACAATGCACATTATAATGAGTGGAGTTTTCTGGGTTTGTCCAGAAAAGTTCTGTTTCTGGAATTTGTGCTGCTTTATTTATAAGTCATTTTGAAACTAGTTCTAAATAAAAGCCAAACATTATGAAATGTTTTTTTTTTCATATTTTCTCCATTAAATATATTTGAATTTCTACTTAATTTGGAAATCCTATACTCAAAGACAAATAATCCTAATTTTAACTTATTTATAATAACACTTTGGGTTTGTTGGGCAGGTAAAATATATTATGCTCACTTTGTTAAAGATGGCGCTGCCCACATGGAAGCCTGTCTCCCAGGTGATGATATTAGTTGGCCTTATGCTTGGAATGGACGTAATTATATTAATGTGTGTTGGGGGTAGGCTGTGGGCAGGCAGGATCCTTGAAGCCTGGGGTTTGGTTTTAGGACTAAGCCTTTCCCACCCTTTTTGATGTGGGGTGGACTTTGTATCAGAGACTTCCCTATTTTGTATATTGGATTAAAGGTTTTGATTTCTGCACTATAAAGTGGGGCAGAGCAGGAGCTTGCTCTCTCTGTTCCTGAGATTAGCATTAGAGAGGATAGCAGAGAAAGGCCACGTGGAGGAGGCCAGGAGAAGCAGCCAAGATGGTGGAGTGTTGTGTGAGAAGGCAGTTTGTGCAGAGTTTGTGCAGGGAGAAGGAAGGAGAGAGGGAACACAGGTGAATAAGTCTGGTGAGCTAGAAACCTTTGATTCTAGGAAACTCGGATAAGTTAGTAGCTTTGTGAGCACTGAATAAGTGGGTTTTGGAGCCCAGTGTATGTTTTTACTTCCCCGCCGAGCGCAAGCTAGGATTAAAGCTAATGGCCCACCAGTTTGTGGCTCCATTGTTTCTTTACCGTTTGTCCGAATCTAATGCGAACCTGCATGGGCCAGGTGGTTGTGATGGTGGCTGTGGCCACTGGCCTTACAGGGTTACATGTTCTACTACTAAACAGATACTTAAGTAATGGGCATTTTGGAGTGATAAATGCAGATCTATTCAGAAATCCTAAAGATCTACATTTAAACAGTGCCTCACTGAAGCCTTCGGACATAAGAAAAAATGTTTTGGAAATCAGTTTGCAGTATCATAAATGTGATATGGGACTAAACAGAAATTTGATAAGAGCAACCAACCTGAGAACTTATATTTTATATATTGTATATTATCCTTCTCAAAACATTACTCTACACTTTTTTTTTAAGGTAATGCTCAGACCATTTTATAGATTCTCTTGTGGGGTAGGGATTGTCTTCAGATGGTCAGGCATGGCCCATTCAGCCTGGATTGTGATGGTTTACACGTGGTTCTCTCTTCAGCAGGTTAAATCGGTGGGAGAGCAGACATGAGCAATTTACCTGTGTTACACAATGGATTGCACTAATGCTCTCGTGGTTGCAAATACAAAGTGCCGTGAGGAGGGAAAAATTAATTCTGGCTCGGATATCAGGAAGGCTTCATAAAGCAACACTAAGTACAGTAATGAGTTGCATTAAATTTTGTATTCTTTTCCATTTACAAAGCTATTTTGAAAATTTGGAATATCAGAGGAGCATTGAGGAAAAAAATATAAAATTACTATTAATATTTTTGTAGGTATTCCATTTTTCCTTAGCCGTATTTTGACCTGTCATTTTTCATGTCATGACATGAACATTTCTTCATATCATTAAATGTTTTTCTGCAACATTATTTTAAATGACTACATATTGAATAGTTATTTAACTACTGTATAGATGTAAATTATTTTTTTAATCAGTCACCTTGTATTGAAGTTTTAGATCGTTTTGCATTTCACTATTACAGAAAACATCATCAAAAACATTCTTGTGAATGTGACTGAGTCTTCCTTTTAAATTAATTCTTATTTAGTCAGAGTAGTACATTCACTTAGTCTAAAATTCTAATTGTTGTAAAAGGCCTATTAAAAGATACAGTTCTTATCCACTCTTCCTAGCCCTCTTCTCTAGAGGCATCCATTTTTAACCCTTCATTTGTTTCTCACGGTTATTGCAGCTTTCCATACTGCTCAGTTACAGATACACACATTACTTCCTTTTGATTCGTTTATTTTAGATGTTGTTTGTTGACTTTATGTTATGGTCTTTGAGGATTTTTCACCTTTATTCTGCCATCACTTCTCTGCATATTCCCACTATTGTTTTATAATAATTTTTGGCAAACTTATTTTTAGTGTTATATCCTTATACTATGTACATATTTATAATTGAACCAATGAAAATTTGCTTCTGATTTTGTTTATCATGAAGTTAGTATTGCCTTGTTTTTTAATTTGCTTAATTTCTTGTCACTCTTAATATTTCTTCCTATATCTTAGTATAATTTTCCATAAAATAAATCACATCAGATAATTTATTTGTTTCAGTTTTTTTCTTGAATATATTTTTCCAGGAGACTTCCATTTTCCTCCCATCTCATTTTTTTTTTTAAGTGAGAGGAGAGGAGATAGACAGATTCCTGCATGTGCCCTGACTGGGATCCACTCAGCAACCCCCATCTGGGGCCAATGCTTGATGCTCTGACCAACTGAGCTATCCTCAGCACCTGGGGCTGACGCTCGAATTAATCAAGCTGCTGGCTGTGGGAGGGGAAGTGGAGAGAAGGGGGAGAGGGACTGGAAGAGAAGCAGATGGTTGCTTCTCCTGTGTGACCTGACTGGGGATTGAACCTGAGACTTCCACATGCTGAGCCGACGCTCTACCACTGAGCCGACTGGCCAAGCCCCCATCTCGTTTTCTATTGAATAGATCTATGTTTCTATACTTTTCCTTTGTTGTTAAACTAGGAACTTCCTTTTCCTTTTCCTGAATCTCATATTGTTTATCATTTTATTGTCTTCTGTATCTTTGTAGTATATATTCCTGCAGTAGTTTCCTGAGAAAGGGTATGTGAGAAAAAAATTCTTTATTCAGTTTACTTGATTGATATTTTGCCTGAATAATTAAAATTTTAAATTGAAAACCACTTTCCTTCAGAATTTTTGAATTAACATTGTCTTCCTGCTTGCTGTTGTAAAGTCCAAAGTCTTTTGACTCAATTCCTTACATTCATGGCGGTTGGGATGTCACTGATTTAACTGTATAAGAAATATAAGTAGAAGTGGAATGTCTGGGTATAAGGGTATCATATTTTTAAATGGGGAAGAGGAAAAAGGGATTTAAGGCAGAGGGTCTGGCAGAGGCCAGGTGCTAGCACTGTCCACTGTGTTTAAAGAATGGGGCTCTCCAGGTCTGTGTGAGGAGAGTGTTGGTGCAGGTAGAGTATAGCAGATTGAGGCTCCATAATGGATATGTATATCCTGGAGCTTTGAATTAATTTTGTAGGCACTATTTCACCAGTCTTCATCAGTTATATGAAACCTCCTTGAGTTATGTTAGGCAAAATGATTGACCTCTGGTTTACCCTCTCTAAGTACTTTGTGTGTTGTGTGCACACATATGCATTCACACATATGCACGTGCACACATACATACGCACACACCTATTTATTTATGTGCCTGCCTCATTAGAATAGATCTTTGGGTATGGGTGTGGCATAATTAGGTGTATTAAAGTACAACAGGTCAATTCTGAACATTTATGGTGGTTGGGATGACATTGAAAACGGGAGAACGGGCAGGAAGAAGAAGGAATTAAAGGAAGAGAAGAGGTTATTGCATAGTCCAATTTAAAGAAATAAGTCTCAGATGTAATAGTGTACTGAGAGTGGGACAGATATTACTTCAAATAATTATATTCTGATCATTCCCATGTGTCTAATCATTCTTAATTTTGAAAATGCTTTTATTTTAATGCATTTTGTATACATTTTACTTCAACTTTTCCTCTTTTTTGGTTTCTTTGAGAATAGTCTGAAATAATTATTGAAAGATCAGTGATGTTTTGGTTACACAACTAATGAATCATATTAATGGTGATCTGAAATATCTTAATTCCACTTGGTTAAAGAACAACACCACTTGGGGGATTTTGGATAGAAAGCATTGGTAAAATTCTTCTATTGTAATTTGTAGGCATTTCTTTATTCAGAGCAGATACATTGTCTAAGAATGTTAACCTTGAGATTACCAGCGTTTTTTTCCCAAATAAATGAAGTTAGAAATTTTACTAGAACTTACTTTACTGTTAAAAAAACACTAGTTTCTCAATATAAAAATATAAGATATTTTCATCAAAATGAATGAATATTCAGAAAAAGTCAAGAATTCGTTAAATGTTGTATTTGTGGGTTTTTTTGATTGTTCAAAATTCACACGATATATTTTTATTTAAAAATATGCCCCATATAACACAGTTCTGAATAACATGCCACTGATGAATCTTTACTTTTCAAGATACTTTTTGATTGGCTAGAGCTCTACCTCAAACAAGGGACTAATGTATTTAGGAAATTTTCATAATGTTATTTACAATTTATTAAGCACTTACTGTATGTTTGCTATGGCCCAACTAGTGAAAAGACACTGTCTTATTTTAAAACACCCCTGATGGGGTGGGTCTTGTTTTCATTAGGTGAGGAAATTGAAGCACAGAAAGGTTAAATTTCTTGCTGAATATTGTGCAGGTAGCAAGTAATGGAACAAAGGATGTTTGTTCTTTTGTTTGTGTGTTTCTTCATTATTAAGCATACTTCTTTCCAAGTATTATGGAAAAGATTTAAGTAATATTAATTCTGCAAATGGCATCATATGTGAATGGAATATATACCTCCCCTATCATCAGATGACTGTTTTGTTTGCTAATTTCCCTTAGTGGATAATTTTTCACTTTTCTCTGTTTTGGTCCATCTGGAACTGTATACCTAGGCCTGGCCACTATCTTTCATTAATGAGAAAAGATAGACCAACATGAGATTATTATTTAATAAAAGTTTTTTCTTTTATATTTCTTATTTGGAAAGTAATGGTATTTTCTTTGAAAAATTTTCTGTACTTATTCAGACAACATTGGTATCTTTATTTATAGATAAAAATTGACATGATTAATGTGTGTGATTGATAGATCAAATTTTATATTAGGTACTTTTTATACTGTTTTATAGTATTCTTTCACAAACCATGTAAAGCTTTGCCACTGCTATTTCTCGTAAGTGGTAGCTTTAAGAAGAAGTCACACCATGTTTCTTCCTGAAAATCCAAGTCTGGTATTCTATCAGATATTTTGCAAGGCTTCAGCAAGTCCTTACACTGGATGTCTTCAAGAAGCGATGCAGTAGGCAGAACACTGCAGCTGAGACACCTATAGAGATCAGCACACCTGCCCTCAAGCAAAAGACAGTAATTAGTTGCTTATATTCCCTTGCAAACTTCCTCAGTGTTGCTGTACATGAAACACAAGGATCACAGCAATACTGTCATGAGCTCCGCTCTGTTGGAGTTGTTTATGCCCATTCAATTTTTAATGTTCCTATAAGACATTTTGACAGGAACCCTGAGCCCATCGGGATTTGCATGATTGATCAAACCTGTGATGATTTAAATATAGAAATAAAGAGAAACCTTTGGATTACATTGATTGTTAACTTTTAGGACAGCGTTAGTGGAAAACATTAACATGATACTTGAGGCAAAGCTGTGTTTGATCAACCTTCACAACTTTTTTGTTTCTTGACAACAGGTATAGCTTCAGTAAATCTAAACAAGTTCTTTAATGGGTATAGATCCAAGTGCATGTGGATATCTGGATGGCATGGCCTGAATATTTTAAAAGATGATTTTACACCGATCACTTTTTATTGAACTACTCTTAATTATCAACTTTTTAGCTCCATCATATTGTCATATACAGTTTATATTATTAAAGGATGAGATGAATTTAGTAAAATATAGTATTGTATATGAATTGGATATATTGGGGCCAAAGACATTACTCCTGTACTTGGAGATCTTTTATACCATTGTTTTACTTTCAACACTGTATGTGCCCTAGATATGGGATAAAAGCTAGTGTTTTACCAGGTGACCTTTCAAGTAGTTTTTAACTCTGAGATTTGGTTCATTAATTATATTTGTATAAATTATTTATAACCAGCTTTATTAAAAAATATATTACTGATTCTTTTAAATATATTTTGTTTGAAAAATGCTATAATCTTTAATATCATAGCAAATTCAGTTCACATTTATTTTGAGAAATAAATAACCCTTGTACTTCATCATTTAAGCATGGTATGATAGATATATATGTTTCTTAAACTGGTTCTTAGAGAAATGGATATTGTGGAATTATCAGATTATTGTGCAGCTAAAGAAGATACCACACAGTTTTGGACTGTCCTCGGCAGAGGTGGGAGCTTGAGTCGCTAGTTCAGTCCACGTCCACATTTTCCTTCATTAATACACAGGTAGAATCTTCCAGTGTGTTTCCGAGCAGAGTTACTCATTAGTCCTTCAGCCAAAAGTGAAATGAATGATATGAAGGTTAAAAAGCTTACCTCTAGATTTTATGCTTGCCTGTCTTTCTTAGCCATAAGTCTAAATGTGAGTAGAGCTGGGTTGCTCCACTTGTGAGCTGATGCTAGGCGATGTGGACAAAGGACTCGTTTGTTACATATGGAACGCTTTGGCTACTTATACCTCACTGATTTTTATGAGTTTCACAAAAGTCATTAAGAATTGGTCTGTCTATAGTGGGCTTCTGAATTCCTAATTACTTCATGAAATGTTACCTAAAACTCTTGGCTGTTTCTTGCTTACATAAATACTTCTGTACCCAGAGGCAGATTTAACAGTGGGTACACCGGGAGCTTGCCCTGGGCCCCAATTTATGAAGGATCCCACAAAACCTCAACTTTACACCTTTTTCTAATGACACCAAGTCTGGTTTCATATGTGCAATTTTAACATTAAGAGTACATAATATTTTTTATTTATCTAAAAATATGGTTAATATGTATTTTTATTTTCCCTCTCTCTCTTTTTTAAGGGGCCCAATATTTTCTTCTACACCCAGGGCCTCAACTGACCTTAATCCGCCTCTGCCTGTACCCTGGGTCAGTATCTTATTTATCTTTTTATCCTTGGTGCCTACTCAAAGTGATCAGTCACTGTTGGTTGTATTAGTAAATGGTTCAAAATACTGTGCAATGCATGTGAGTGTTGCCCAGGGAAACACTCTAGTAAAGAGTGGATCATAACACTTCTGGTCATAGAAATGACTTTTTCTTCCCCCCCAGTATAATCCTAGGTTGATTTTTTTTTAAAGAATAAATACCTATGATTTGATTTTAAATTTTATCTTTTTACTATTAGTGCATCAAAAATATTCTGTGAGAAAAACATATTTTTACTAAAGTTAAATTCTTCTTACTCTGAGTCACATTCTGAATGCATTTAGCTTACTTAGCTTTATTTTTGCATTCTCTAACTCTTGTTCCCCCCCCCCCCCCGCAGGAAAAGTCATACTTCCTTCTGGCATCATGCCGTGCTCTCTTGAGTTTTAATCTCATGAACTCTACACTTACTTTTGTTTTTGACTCATTAGTTTAGAACTAAATCATGTGTGTCCCTGTGTTTTAATATGTGCATAATATGTGTCCATTTAGCTACTTGCTATGGTTTTTAAAATTTTAAAAATCCTTTTCTTTCTGATTTATGGCAGAATGCTAAGTACTTTGTAGTCATTCAGCAAGTACTGTACATGCTAGTTACCGTATTTCCCCATGTATAAGACGCTCTCAGGTATAAGACGCACCCTAATTTTGGGGCCTGAAAGCTGAAAAAAATGTATTACATAAAGTTATTGAACTCAAGTTTTATTCATCATAAAATTCATACGACTCCTCATAACTGTCAAAACTCCCATTAGCTTGTCCTCATCTGTGTCTGATGACGAATCACTCTCTTCAACAATGAGCCCAAAAAACAAGCACGAAAAAGCAGGAAATGCACGTAAAAATTCTACATACGGTATAAGATGCACCAAATTTATAGATCCCAAATGTTTCGGGTGGGGGAGAGTGTTTTATACGTGAGAAAACACAGTACCCTCTAGCTCTACAGTAGGAAAGTAAGCGTTCTCCCAAAGGAAGAAAGTGAGAAGGAAGTGAGAAAGGCAGGCAGGAGGGAAGGGAGAAGTGAAGGAAAGAGGAAGGGAGGACTGGAGGAAAGAGGAATGAAGGGAAGGAAAGAAAGAAGGGAGGAAGCAGGGCAGATTAGGAAGCATATTTTGTGGAATAAAGAGCTTGATTGTAGAATTTGAAAACTTGAGTTTAACTTCTTATTCTCTTGGTTTTTAATCTTGGATGGGTTCATAATCTTTGAGTGTCAATGATACTAGTATCTGTTTGGTAAACTGGTGTTAGATGATATAATGTGTGTAAAGTCCTTATTACCACTTACACATGTACATAAATATGTGTAACGACAGTTAGCTAACTAGTATTTTGCATGTAAGGAAAGTGAGGTTTAGAGACCTGAAGAAAGGTCCTACGGCCAGTAAATTGTGGAGAGAGAATTGAAAACCCATTATTCTTTTTAAATTTTCAACTTGAATGCAGTGCTTTTCAACTGCTTCCATCCTTTTGGCCAAAATCACGAGTAGAGCGATGTTTGTCAAACATAAGTGTACATTGAAATCTCCTGAAGGGTTCCTCAAATACAGAAGGCTCGGTACTCCCCGAGATTCCAGGGTAGCAGGTCTAGGGCAGGCCTGACAATTTGCATTTCTAAGAAGCTCTCAGCTGCTGCTGCAGGTCCGGGGACCACACCTTGGGCCCAGTACTTTGTGGCAGTATTTCTCACCCCCAGCTGGACATTGGAAATCACTTGGGGAGTTTCTAAAAATTACTAATAAAACCAGAATCTCTGGTCATGAGGCCTAAGTATTGGCTTTTTTTGTTTGTTTGTTTTTAAGCCCTCCAGGTGATTCTAATGTGCAGCTGGAGTAGGAGACACCCTCTGCCTGAACCTAAAGTCATCCTCTGCTGTTTCCCATTAGAACTGGGTACCAGGCTAAGCGCTGGCCTTGAACACCCGGGTGCTCAGTAAAGCAAGGCCACAGTGGTGTGTGGTTTTTGCCTGTGATGATTTTAAAACACTTGCTATACCCAGAAATATTTTATTATTTTACTGTTCTAAATACTTGTGTTTATTATTAGCATTTCTCCATTCCTTTTCAAGTAATGACTTAAATACCTTCATCAATCTCTTGGATGGATTTTATGTTAATAGTTGGCAAAACAATTTAAACAATATTAGCAATAGGTGAATTGATGTATAAAGTAAAATAATGTATCTAATTTTTTTAAAAAGCAAACTTTTTAGCAACTTGCTGTACCTTTGGAGTTCTGATGATGAGTTTCTTTTTTCTGAGATGCTGTTGGAAGCTGTGTGAGGCTTGCTCGTGGGGTTGCCGGCTGCAAGCACTTTGCCTGATTGGTGCATGAGCATTTGGCTGTGCCACGTGTGGATGGCCTGTATAAGGCTCTGGGTGCTTGCACTCGAGAGAGATGGGGGATTGTGGATGTCGATTGCCTGCCTGCCACTGTGAGGGGCCATTCTTGCTGTTTGTGTGCCAGAGAAGAGTTTTCCCCTGCCTGTGTGCTTGTCCACCATTCTGAGACATTTATTAAATGGAATGGCCCTAACACTTTCTGGTTCTGCAGTGTTTTTACTGTCTGCCCGAATCCAATGTGGACCTGCCTAGCCTCGGACACCAGCATTACACCTGGCGTAGTTGGCAGGATTCAGAGCAGATGGGTATGAAGCCACCGACACCCTTGAAGGGTGGGGTAGAGGAGTGGTCGCTGTTCTCCAGCATATGGTTCCCCGTGGCTGTCCTTTTGGGGGCCATAGGCTGGGAGTTTTTTTCAGCTCTGCGAGAGGAAACGAAGAGCTCTGTGCGAGAGGCTGCCTGAGGTCGAAAGCTCGAGCATGAGCTCTGGACTGAGCGGCAACAATAGCATGAGCTGGAACAGTCACTGGAGAAAGAGCTGCAGATCCAAGAATTCCAAGTCAGACTGCAGGCTGAGAACCAGCGACGGTGTGACTTGGAGTGAGCACTGGAGAGGAGGGAGGCTGATTGGTTCACGAGTTGCAGTTTGCCTTGGAAGCTGAACATTGGCATCGACAGCTCCTGAAACAACTGCGGGTTCAGGAGCTCAAGAGTTGGGTTTAGGAATTCAAGAGTCAGTTTCAGGCCAAGAGCTGACAGCCTCAGGAGCAGAAGATGGAGCTACATTCCTGCTGGTGGAGCAGCTCTGAGTCAGCAGGAGCAGGTGTTTCCTACCTCTTCTGAGGGGAGGCTTGGGCTGCAACTGCCGTCTGCAGACTCGGATCCCAGATGGTGGTCGCCAGGAAGGTAGAATCCCAACAGCAAATAGTCCCTCAGGGGCAACCACAGCCTCCTCCTTCAGTAGTGGAGCACTCTGAGGTATGGCCCTACACCCCGGCAGAGCTGATGGGGTTGGGGGCCCAATTCAGGCAGAAACCCATGGAGTTGCTGGTAGCTTGGTTACTATGATTATGGGACATAGGGGTGGATGGCATCATGCTCTCCGGAACAGAGATGGAGAAATTAGCTGCCATTACCACACACTCTTCCTTGAGGCAGCGTCTTCAGAACTGCATGGCAACCCAGGAGACCATACCCTATTAGAATGGGTGATGGCCGCCATTCGTGTGGTCTGGCAGGGTGCTGAGGACTTGCAGGGGGCAGTGAGTTGGTGGCAGTACTACAGTGAGTTAGTAAGGGTCCTTCGGGAACTAGGTATGAAGAATGCTTCTTTCAACCTGGGTTCCCGAAAACCAGACGGGGAAGTGTTCATGGCCAGGATGCAAGATTTTCTCCTCTGCAGCGCCCCATCAGCCTTTCTTTGGTCACTAGTGGCTATCCTGGGGCCCTATTTGGGACGGCCTAACAGTGCGGTTACACAGATGGTAGCAGATTTGGGGGAGGTGGACATAGCACGGAATTACAAAGCTGTGAGGGCTGCTGCCAATGCTTCCCCTCTCCGGCTAACAGGAGGAATGGAGGAATGGGCCTGTGAAAGTTACCCGAACACAGATGTGGGTAGACTTGATTGCGGCTGGGGAAGATAGGGAGAAATTGGATGGCAAGCCTAATAAGGTTCTTTTGGAGCTTTGGTGGCAGTTTAAACCAGGAAAGAGATTATAGCCTCTGAGATGAATGGCCCCAGCAGCTACCAATAAAACAGTTGATGTGTGGGTGGCAAGGTTACAAGATTATATGATGGAGACTGCTGAGGGAGAGGAGGACCCTCAAGACCTGTTGTTCCAGTTTGAATAGGGGGAAAGCCGAGGGATCCATCTAACAAGGATGAGTGAGGACCGGAGGCCACTCGTGGAACTGGCTATCTACTGGTCCCCTTCCAATGTACAACAGGTGGATACAGGTGCAGAATGTTCCCTTCTTTATGGGAACCCAGAGCGGTTCGTTGGGACCCCAGTGGCCATTGATGGTTATGGGGGCCAAACTGTTCAAGTGAAGCCAATAACTATTCCATTGGGGATAGGAAGACTGCCTCCTAAGCCATATAAGGTGTATGTATCTTCTATTCCTGAATATATTTTGGGGGTGGATGTCTTGCAAGGACTGTGGTTGGAAACTACAGCTGGGGAGTTCCGGCTGCGGATTAGGGTTGTGAAGGCAGTGTTGCAGGGACAGGCATCACATTCCCCTTTGCAATTACCCATCCCTCGGCGTGTGACTAACACCAAGCAGTACCACCTGCCAGGTGGTTATGAAGAAATCACAGGGACAGTCCTTGAACTAGAACAGGTGGGGATCATCCGGCTAGCACATAGTCCTTACAAACTCCCCGTTATGGCCTGTGCCCAAACCAGATGGAATCTGGAGAATGACAGATTACAGAGAAGTTAATAAAATTGTTCCCCCTTTACACGCTGCTGTTCCCTCGATAGCTAACATGATGCATTGGTTAAGCCATGAGTTGGGAACATACCACTTTGTGGCAGATTTGGCCAATGCCTTTTTCTCGACAGGGCTGGTGGTGGGGACAGCTCTAGTGGAGGCCCTCCCAGGCAGCTGCTCCCATCCAGTTGCAGATGTGCACCAAGGATACTTTGCTCAAGCCTGGCTTTGGACGTCAGGGCAATGTGCTTTTGCCTGCCCCAACAGCCCTCCTTAAAGGCCAGTGGCTTCAATGGACATGGCTCTGGACTGTACAGGCCCCTAACTTTCGATGGGTGGCCATATTGGCACCATGGGGTAGGAGGCTAGAGGTGGACCTCCAGTTAACTCCCTGGGCAGAGAGCTCAAGGAGACATTGTGAAGGATACCTTTGTAATTGTCATATCTGGAATGTATGTAATGTACCTATTGTGAGGTGAGCAACCCTAAAGGGGTGGAAGGTGGGGCAGCTGTTGGAGGCTTGCTCACGGGGTTACCAGCTGCAAGCACTTTGCCTGACCAGTGCATGAGCATATGGCTGCACCATGTGTGCACAGCCTACATAAGTCTGTGTGTGCTTGTGCTCGAGAGAGATGGGGGATTTTGGATGGTGGATTGCCTACTTCCACTGTGAGAGTCATTCTTGCTATTTATGTGCCAGAGAAGAGATTTTCCCCTACCTGTGTGCTTGTCTGCCGCTGTAAGACTTCATTAAACGGAATGGCCCTAACGCTTTCCGGCTCTGCGGTTTTTTTTCTCTCTGCCTGAATCCAATGTGAACCTGCCTGGCCTTGGCCACCAGCATTATAGATGCCTTATGGTTTTCAGGAACCAGTTACTGGTTAGAACAGATAGTGATGGTTGTACACTCAGGAGTACATGAGTAAAAATGCAGTATTTTAATTGGTAAAAGAGTCGTTTCTCTCTTATACAATCCAGTTGATAAATACATACAAACTAAGGCATGGAGTCATTTAGTCATTTGCTGGATAAGAGTGGGCAAAATACCACATAATTTTTTAACCTTTCAGCAACAAAATTATAAACCCCTACACAAATGATTAAGGTTATCATTGCCTATCACCCTCTTTTGACACCTTCAGACTGTTAATTCTTCTCTGTCCTGCTGAGTCTTATTAAAACTTCTGACTGATGTACTTTTACTGAAAGGTTTACAATTTACCAATTTAAAACAGTTGCTTCACACTATCACCTCAAATTTAACTAGGCCATTAAACACAGTATTTTGCAAAGGGGAAAAGTAAGTAGCTGTTTCTTTAAAAAATTAATAAACTGAAATGAATTTTAAACTCTTCTTAGAGGTGCACAACTGTTACATACTACTCCGTCTTTTGATAGCTGATTTGTTCCTTTAATATGCAAATTTCAGGTTTACAAAGATTTACTGCTTTTATTTAAGAAATATGCCTGGAGGCTAGATTGGTAAGCTTTAGGGAGATATCTAGTTTGGTGTGAAATAAATAGTTGTTACAGAATCACATGAGTTGGATCCCAGAAGATGAAGAGTAGAGTTGAGACAGATGAGAAAAATGGACTGTATTTCATTTCATCTGGCTAAAAATACCACTAAATTTAAAATGAGGACGATGAATGATGGCAATACAAAGAAAATTAATGTGAATAAGCCTTTTGTGTGTGTGTGTGTGTGGGTGTGTGTGTGTGTGTGTGTGTAGATATTGTGAGAAGTTCTGACTTATGAGAAGTTTAAAGGAAAGGGCTTACTGTGTCCCAGTCTAGAGAAACTTGACTCATTTTTCTGGAAGGGCAGCCTCTTAAGAGCTCGCAGCTTCAGGAGGGAAGACGAAGACTCTTCCCAGGAGGAATGACTGGGTCACTTCCCGGCCAGCCAGCAGCATCACTTCTCATCAGTGAGATGACAGATGTCAAGAACATTCTCACATTCAAAAGAGAACGATTCAAGATTGCTGTCTTAGGCTGGAGACTAGAGGTAATCTGGTTTACAAGTGTAATAGACATCTAGCTTTGGGGAAGCTTTATAACACTGATTTTTTTGGACTCAGACTTCCAAACAGATTTTTTTCCTTAACTAAAAAGTTCTGAAATGTATTTCTGTATTGATAACTTGTAAAATCCTCTTTACATTTTTTTTTTAAAAGTACTTCTGTCTCTCTGGAAGCTTTTAAGCACTTAGGCTCCTAGGGATAGAATATATGTACAGCATCATCTAGCCACTGAAATGGCCTCTGTGAATGCCTGTCTGGTGGTGGACAGTGAGGTTCAGAGGGCAAGAGTGAGGCTGGAAGTCCCTAATCCAGTGGTTTTCAAAGTGTGCGCCAGGGTGCACTGGTGCGCCCTAGAAGATTTCCAGCTGTGCCCTTTCGTATATGTGCCTGTTGGGGACCAAAAAACCAACAGGGTTTTTGTAGTTTAGATTTTTGGGGGACAGAGGTGTGGGGAATTAATTGGCAGTGAGCTGATAGTCTGCCCAACCCCCCACCTCACTTGCCTGATCAGGTTACAAAAGGCTGTTAAGCTGTGGTGCTGGATTGCTTACACTAACCTCCATGTTTCCCGGAAAGACTGGAGGCAAGTTTCTTCTATCCTTTGTTTGGTGTAAAGTTAAAATGATATATATGGTAGAGGTTTTCTGTGGTCAACACAATTAAGAGTAAAAAGAGAGGAATTCTGGCCCTGGCCGGTTGGCTCAGTGGTAGAGCATCGGCCTGGTGTGCAGAAGTCCCGGGTTTGATTCCTGGCCAGGGCACACAGGAGAAGCGCCCATTTGCTTCTCCACCCCTCCCCCTCTCCTTCCTCTCTGTCTCTCTCTTCCCCTCCCGCAGCGAGGCTCCATTGGAGCAAAGATGGCCCGGGCGCTAGGGATGGCTCCTTGGCCTCTGCCCCAGGCGCTGGAGTGGCTCTGGTCGCAACAGAGTGACGCCCCAAAGGGGCAGAGCATCGCCCCCTGGTGGGCAGAGTGTCGCCCCCTGGTGGGCATGCTGGGTGGATCCCGGTCAGGCGCATGCGGGAGTCTGCCTGACTGTCTCTCCCCGTTTCCAGCTTCAGAAAAATACAAAAAAAAGAAAAAAAAGAGAGGAATTCTTCAATGTATTGACGAGGAAATAAGAGTTTGCCTTTCAAATATATGCCCAAACATTGAAGAAACCGCTAGGACACATCAGGCTCATGTTTCTCATAAACACAAGAATGAAAAAACTTAAGACATTTGCACTGGGACCTCCCAAATTTACTAAATCTTTTTTTTTTTTTTGCATTTTTCTGAAGCTGGAAACAGGGAGAGACAGTCAGACAGACTCCCGCATGCGCCCGACCGGGATCCACCCGGCACGCCCACCAGGGGGCGACACTCTGCCCACCAGGGGGCGATGCTCTGTCCATCCTGGGCGTCGCCATGTTGCGACCCTCCTGGGTGTCGCCATGTTGCGACCAGAGCCACTCTAGCGCCTGGGGCAGAGGCCACAGAGCCATCCCCAGCGCCCGGGCCATCTTTGCTCCAATGGAGCCTTGGCTGCGGGAGGGGAAGAGAGAGACAGAGAGGAAGGCGCGGCGGAGGGGTGGAGAAGCAAATGGGCGCTTCTCCTGTGTGCCCTGGCCGGGAATTGAACCCGGGTCCTCCGCACGCTAGGCCAACGCTCTACCGCTGAGCCAACCGGCCAGGGCCCAAATTTACTAAATCTTACTAAGAATGTATCTATATATATAAAAAGATTACTTTTTTGTCGTTTTATTTTTTTAACCCCTCTTTTTTTACAAATTCTAAAATGCATAACAAAAAAATGTAACATAAATTTAATTTTGTTGTATTTATTTTGTTTAATTACCATAAAGGCACGCTTGGACTTTATATATTTTTACTTAAATATTTGACTTAATTGTTATAACACATTTCTCAGAAATTTGTATATATATAGTGCGCTTATAGTTATTTGTAGGATTTTAAATGCGTCCCGACTTCAAGAAGTTTGAGAACCACTGCCTTAATCCCTTTACCATCAAGGACTCTCTCTATGCAGGCACATATGTATAAATAAATAGGTTTATGTACCTTTTCCTATTCACTATCACTTTATTTTTGTTTTTGGACTTTAAGATTATTTTTAAAAACTTGTATAGTTACTATATTCACTTGGTTCAAATTCAGAAAGTTCAAGGGCTATCTAATCTTCCTCATATATATATTCTAGTCTCCTAATACTCACTTTTTTAATACACATGTAACCAATGTTACTGTTTTTTGTGTATCCTTCTAGAACTATGTACACATATGTAATCAATATATTTATTTTTGCTCATATATTTATATATCTTTACCTTATGGGCATTGTATTTTGAAGTTTCTAAAAAATGCCAAAGTACATTTGAAAATATAGGATGTATACTTTTATTCAGATATGAGGTACTTCTGTAATTTTTTTTGAAACATTGAAGTAGTTAAAAAACTAACATCCCCTACCTCCTGCTGCTACTCTGTGAGGCAGAATTAGATACATATCTTTGGAAGTTTCCATGGTTATGAGTAAAGGCCTGACTTTCCTCTGTGGCTTAATGGACATGCCATGGACTTTTCATGTTCACACAGTAATGTTTTATTGTTCTTGAGGAATTCTTATTTGGACATGTTGGACTCGTGCTTTTTTTCATTATTTTATCTTTATACTCTACCTAGTTTTGCTTCTAAATTCCTATTTTCTGTGAGCTCTTTTATTGTATTCATACTTGGTTTTACTTAATTTGATCTTTTCTGATCTTAGTTGAGTGTATATATTCAAAAATACTGGGAACTACCTGAGACTGTTTTGTTCCTTTAAATTTTACTTTTTTTTAGTCAGTAAAAGGTGTAGTGATTGAGAGTATGGGAACTAGAGCTAGCTTGCCTGGTTTAAGGCTCAAGTACATGATTTGGACAAGTTACATAACTTTTTGCCTTTGGTTTCTTAGCTTTGTAAAGTGGTAAGTAACATTATCTACTTCAGGGATGTTATGTTTAAATTATGTGATATAGTTGCATTGCATAGCATATATCAAATGTTAGCTATTTGTACTTATGTTATATAGTTGTGATTATTTTGACTTATTGGATATAATTTAGTATTTTTGAATGATTTTGAGATTTAGGGAATCTTAAATGTCTTGATTCCAAGACTAAATGTGAAGGTAACTTGAGAAAAAAAATGAATCAGTTCTCTTTTTTACCTTTTCTTGTTAGTTTAGAATAATGGATATATATTATGTTATTATTTTTGTGTCTATAGAGCAGCACTGTTTAATAGAATCATGATGCAATAAATTTAAATTTTCTAGTGGCCACATTAAACAAGTAGAAGGAAAGAAGTTCAGTTAATTTTGCTAATATATTTTATTTAACTCAATATATCAAAATTATTTCAACATGTAATCAATATAAATTTATTGATATATTTTACTTTTTTATTTTTGCATTGTCTTTAAAATCTATTGTGTATATTAAACTTACAGACATTTCAATTTGGACTAGTCACATTTCAAGTGCCCAGTAATTTGGCTGTGACTGGCGGTTATAGTATTGGACAGCATATTTATAAACTACTTTTGAATTTGTCCTTTTAAGTTATGGTTTAAAAAAAATATTTTGTAACAGTTGATAAAGCTAGATGCATCTCAAAGACAGATGGAAATTACAATTTTGTGGTGTGAAAAGAGAGGTGGGGAAAGGTTTGGATTTGTGAATAATCAGTGACTATATGGATAATTGAAATCTTGATGTCAGGGACAGAATGAAATCATAATATCCCTAAGGCTCAAACTCTAGGGAATTCCTAGAATAGGAGTGAGTGGTAAAATAGAGAAAACCGTTAGGCCAGAGGAGAGATGCAAGGTGGATGTGTCCTGAAAACCAAGGGAGGGAATTTCAAAAAGGCTTGTGGGTAGGGGTGCCTGATGCCACAGTCTAGCAGTGTGAGGAATGAAAATAGTCAATTATTTGGTTGTTGCAAACCTTAGCAATGGCTGTTTCCATAGAGTGATGACTAAGGAAGCCAAGTTGTGGTAGTCTGAGCATTGAACGAAAGTTGCACTGAAGACAGTGGTTTTATAGAGCTTGACAAGTATAGCTGGTAGAGTTGAAAGCAAGTGTGTTATTGATGAAGGAGAAGGAGCCAGTGGAGAGGGAAAGGTTGAAGTTTGAGGAGAAGGAGAAAACTGAGGAAGTCAGTGTTTAGAAAAGGCATACACAGGATTGAGTGTACATTCAGAGGAACTAGTAATGCAGTAGGCGAGGGTCAGTTATGAAATAGAAGTGAAAGTGTATGAGATAGAATCTGTGTGTGATAGAGTGGGCTCTTAGTTTCAAGCAACAACCAGTTTAAGTTGTAGACGGCAAAAAGGGAAATGTCACACACTGCTTAATTTCTAGAAGTACCAAGAAACCAAACCTGACTGCTAATAAGGTAAGAACAACACAAGTCAAGAGAAACAATTATAATATTCTAATAGAAAAATCCACTGTCACTAGCTGTTTAGAATGTGTGATACTAGGGATCATTGGTAGAATATCTATGTGTTGTCAGAAGAACAGAATGTTTTCACAAGATCTGATCTCATTGTATATGTGGTTACCACCTCGGTTTGTTCACTTCTTTTCAAGTCTTGTGTAGATTTGTCTGGAATCTGGGTCCCCTATAGCAGACCTGATGCAAGTGCATTTGGGAAATGTAGTTTTTACCTTTCGAGGTTCAGAACTACAGGAAGTTAGAGTGCATGCTAGAAAGGGGTTAGAGTACAGACTGGGTGGTTTTGGCTCTTGACCTTTCTCATGAGTTGCAATCAAGATGTTACCCAGGGCAATACTCATCTGGATATTTGAGCAGCCTGGATGAGCCACTTTAAAATGGCTCATGTATAAAGCTGTTAAATTGATTCTAGCTATTTGGCAAAAAGCCACATGGACCAGTCCATAGGGCTGTGTGTGTATTCTCATGATATAACAGCTGGCTTCTCCCAGTGCGAGTTATGTTATCTGAAAGAAAAGAGCAGAGGGTAGATGCAGTGTCTTTTAGGACCTAGCCTCAGAAGTGAGACACCATCACTTCAACTGCATTCTGTTTTTCATTCAGACCAACTCTGATACAGTGAGGAAGGGGACTACCCAAAGGTGTCAATTCCACCAGATGAAGATTTGAGGGCCCTCTTGGAGGCTGGTTACCATGCCTCCCTCTCTCCCCCCACCTTTGTTTGACAGCAGATATTGGTCAGCTTTGTCTGTGAAGCAAAAAAACACAATTCTTTTAATAGAATGAAACTTGGCAAAACTTGGATTGACTGTGGTTCTGTGTTAAATATTAAGGGTACTAAGTGTGTGGTATCCTCAGTTAGTGTTTTTAAAAGATTCAGCGATGCTGTTCTGTTATTGTTCTCAGGATTCTCTTCTAAAGGCAGAGCATGTATCATAAAATCATAACTTAGTATATGTGTGTGTATTATTTTTTTCTTCTTTTGCAAGTGAGGGGAAGGGTAATAGACTCCTGTATGCACTCGGACCAGGATCCACCCAGCAACCTCTGTTTGGGGCTGATGTTCTGCCCATCTGGGGCGATGCTTGCAGCCGAGCTATTTTTAGCACCTGATATAGAGGCTCCAGAGAGCCATGCTCAGTGCCTGGAGCCATCCTCACTGCTGTGGCAGGGGAAGAGAGATAGAGAGAGAGAGAGCTGGGGGGAGGGAGAAAGGTGGAGAAGCAGATGGTTGTTTCTCCTGTGTACTCTGGGAATTGAACCCGAGACATCTACACACTGGCCGATGCTCTACCACTGAGTCAACAAGCCAGGTCTAGGTTGTATGTATTTTGATGTTTGGAGATAGAGGCTGTGTTACTTTGTCTCCCAGGATAGGTCTCCTGTCCTCATCTTCGAAATGAAGAGGTCTGCCCAGCTCTCCTGTGCTCTTTCTCAGCCTCACTTCTCTAAGATCCTGACTGACTTTGAGAATTGGAGTGACTGTCACTGTGATGTACAGGGTAGATGTAGGCTATTCTCCTATGCCTTGGTCACATCATCTTGTTTACTTTTTCTATATTATGTATCACAATTTAAATGATATTGTTGATTTACTCATCTCTCTGCGTTCTTTCTCCCCTATCCCAAACTAAGCTTCAACACGGCAAACTTTGTCTTGTTCTCTGCTGAATTCCCAGCACTGACCACAGTGCCTGGTAGATGCTCAGGAGGTTATTTTTTGAGAGAATGTACTATATATGATCATTATTTCAAACAGTCCATCTCAAGAGATCCCCCTCTCCATCTCCACTTGATTTGTGTCTTCATCGCCTTTCTCTCCTCAGCTTTTCTTTTCTTTTTTTTTGGTGACACTCAAGATTCTGTTGCTGTGAACACTAGTTATACTGTCTTAATCAGTTGGTGCCTAGAAGGTTCTCTGGCCTGGTTTCTTTCTGGTACAGGTTATTCTGAGTCTTGATTACTGTTTAAAATAACTCTTTTACAAAACGTCTTGGGCCACCCTGTGGTTTTTGTGCTGTGTCAGCTCTTTGGGAGCCACATTTCCCTTTGTTGTGTGGACTCCTCCTTTTTGCTTGTCATAAAGGATCCTTTCTGGATGAGGTACTCCGTTCGTTTTGACCTTGTCAGGATCCATATAACTAGGAATTCTGACTTTACAGAACAGGAAAGTCACAATATCCACCCTTGGGTATACAGTCATATCTTTTTCTCTTCACTGTGCATGGCTTGCTGAGAATGCAGGGTGGTGTAAGTTAAGTAACCGTTTATAGCTTACTCTCCAGAAAGTAGTGTTTTTACGGTATTTACCCCAGATCTACAAGTGTCTGTGTACCTCCATTGTTTCCCTGGGGTAAAAAAACCTCTACCCTGGACTGATAATCTGTATGCATTCCAGCCTGCCTCTGAGATTTTAGACTGTCCTCAGCAAAGGATCTTGACAGTTTTTTGGATTATGGACCATTTTGCAAATCTGACAACCTATTAACCTTCTCTACAGAGAGATATCCATTTACATAAACCCACAAAATTTACACATAACATTTAGGAGTGTATAACCTCCTGAAGGCCATCCATGTATGATGGTTAAGGACTTCTAATCTGAAGTATTCTTTTTTTACATCATAATTGATTTGGGACATCCTTGGAAAGACTGAGAAAAGCTCTTACTAGTTAAGACTCAGAACATTTCTGTCTTTGGAGACACGTCTCCCATCTTGGCCTATCCGAGAATCATCAGACTGCTGGATCATGCAAGTAAACTTGTCCAGTTTGGGATTCAGAATTTAGGCTGGGTTTGTTTTGAAGATAACAACCTAATTATGCCCTTTGTGATCACGCAGGTAATTCTGCATTCGCCTGATTGGACATACGTAAGGGGAGGCATCAGTCTATTTGGATCATCAGGTAAGCAAATGGTACTTCATTTTTATTTCTTTGTCATCTCAGTCCTCCAGCAGCGTGTGGTTATTTCCTATCGTCTACCCTTTACTGCCGTGTCGGTCAGTAAGATGATAAATATTTCTCAAGAGAAGGAAGCTGCCTTTCTTAAGTTTTACCAGATTACTTCCTGTTCTGCTTGAATTCGGATTTCTTTATTTTTATTTTACCTCATTATTATTTCATATATTCACACTTCTATTGTAGATAAAATTTCCCTGCTTTTCTTTTTATGTATGTACTTTGGAGAGTTGTGGACAGCTCTCATATTGTTCCTTGGTTGTCAGCCAAGTTACACACATTTAAGTCCTTTAATCTTTCTTTGTAATTCTGTCGGCTTGGCTGCTTTTTCTAGATTTCCCCCATTTCATCTGCATCACTAATAAACAGAGAAAACAGGCTATCGGCTAGTTTATTCTATACCTTTCATTCTTTTTGCTTCCTGGTTTTGCCTTACATTCCTTGTTGAACTAAAGCCAGCCAGACATCATTCTCTGCACCACTTTGGCAGAACATGAATGCCTTGCCTACAACTATCAGTGTCCCACGTGGTAATAGCATCAGCAGTATATCCTAGAGGAAAGAAAAGAAATGTAAAAGGAAAACAGTGAGGAGCAAAATAATGTATTCTTTGATTGTACAGCAAACTCATCCTTGCTACCCAGAGCAAATCAGTGTACCTGAAATCTTTACCACAGGTTTTGTCTTAAAGTGTGCAGGGGCAGTTATTTGCATACTAACAGAAGCATGTATATTGTTTGAAGTTTGGCCCCTGTTCTCACTTGGTTTCTCCCTCCCCCATCGCCTTTTCCAACACTGATGTGAGTTGCTCTCAGAATCTGTGGCCATGAACAGAACTGGGCAGGGGGCCATTTTATCAGAAATTAGACAGGCTCAGGTGGTAAGTGCTCCATGCCTCCATGTGGAACATCTGAGGCAAGTGCTTTTCATTCTTGCTGTTTCCGTAACAGCTGTTGGTCTTCTTTTAGCGGCTGATTCAGTGGAGATGTGCAGGAGGAAGGGACTTGTAGACCTTTGGTGCTTTTCATCAACACTGTGTTATTAGTTTCACCCCCCCCCCCCCCGCCCCGATTGGCAGGGAGAGAAGCATTGCTTCTAGATGATGCTGAAATTAGTATAAAATATGCCAGCAAGGGTTTGGGGCTTGTCATAGTTCATTCTTTCTTTTCATTTGATTTGTAGAAAATGAACCGCTACCCTTACTTATCTTGTGCATTAGGGAGAAAAAGGTCATTCCTCTAGGAGCTAATGGCTTATGGTATCTTAGTCACTGGATTCAGGTAGTACGTTTAGTTGAAGTTGCAATAGCACACACACTTGGCTTTCTCATTTGTGTTAGTTTTGCTTCTAGTACAGAATTGAATAGGGTAGAAGAGACGGTTTTCTTGTTGTGTCTGTGGCGATTTTGTAGATGATTTGTGGTTTAATCCTTTAAACATTTTTGTTCACTTATCACCTCTTTCCCTATAAAGGCATAAAATATTCAGATTCTAATGTTATAACAATTTAATCAAATTATTTAATTTTGGAGAATTCAAGGTCAGAATAGCAGCTGACATAGTTGTCTCTGAATAGTGACCTAAAAATGATAATACTTATATTAGTTTTTTTGTGTGTATGTGCCAAATTTTTTGGCCTTCCTTTATACTATTAGAATTTAAATAAGATTATGTGATTATGAATCATGTATTTTTTGTTTTTTAGCTTCTTAAACAGGTATGTATATGACTCAGATCCCTTTTAAGTCTGGGTTTTTTTGGGGGGGTTAAAAATGTTAATTTTTTACATGGCTTTTAAACTGTTGACAATATTGTACTCATGCTAATTTCTTTTAGGCTATTGATCCATTCTTCTGCATAACTTTTGTTTCTTGTGTCTTTTCAAGACCTGTCAAAGAAAATGAAATGCTAACCTGACTTTAAAGGGGCAAAAACAATCCCCCTCCCCATACTATATTATTCTTTGTTCTCTATGTGCATCAAAGTGACAATCCCACACTGTCTCAATTGAGTGAGTCTAGCACAAAAATAAAAACAGCCTGGCACTGTTCTAGGATGGCAGCCAAAATGTTTTGTGAAGCTTGGTTCTGGCGGTGGTTTCCACAAGGCAGAGGTCCACCCTCCAGCATCGTCAAAGCAAGGTCGACAGGCTTCGTCTTCCCTACTTACACCATTTCTTCTCCCTCTCTTCATCTTTCATCATGAGAACACCAAAATATCTTTTTCTTAAATAGAAACATTATTCTCCTCACAACTTCTACATTTAATGAATGGCATTGTTCCCTATAGGAGCTGGTGTGAATTTTGCCTTTTCCAGCTCTCTTAGAGAGTTCTTTCACAGTTGCATTTTTGCCATACTTTTCAGAAAACCCTTCTGAATATTGCTAACTTTGGTCATTCTGACATAGTAATTTTGATTGGTTGGAGTCTTCTTGTCTTGTTTCACAGCTGAATATTTAAACAGAAACTCTCGAATGAGAGTTGCTTGTATTGTGTAGATTTTTATGGCAGGATATTTCTTGTTGAGACTAAAACAGCTGCCATTTTCTTCCGGTTTTGTCTGAAATTCAGTGTCAGTTCATATCTTTTACAAATTGAATATTCATCATTAGAATGTCTGATAAATGTTGCTATATAACCAGATGAACTTCTGTTAAATACCTATAAGTATGTGCACTAAAATTTTTTGAAATCAAAGTGCAAGATAAAACATAGAACTGTTTTTAGCTTTCCCAATACTCTCTAAATTATAGTTAGTGACCTGTTATTATAAGGTGTGTGTGTAAATGTAGCATTATGTTTTTTAAGTGACAATTGAGCAGGAGACTATATTTTCACTATGGGCAAGCATTCTGTGAAATTTCATAAAATATTCCTCAAAATGTAAATGTTTTCTGTTGTAGTAAGCAAAAACAAATGATTTATTTTTATATGTTCTATTTTAAAATTAGTATTTTGCAATTAAGAGAAGAATAATTAAATAGGCAGAATATGTTTTCTTGAGAGGAGATTGATATTATTTTAACTGATTTAGGTTTTAAAAATTGTCAATGATTTTTGGCAATAAGAAATTACTTGGGGAGGAAAAGTTCATGTATTTTAGTAACAGTGCAACAAATGTGACCGAAAAGAAAATAAACAATACTTCATGTTAGAATTATTAATGTAAAACATTTTTATATGTCATATATACTGGGAAATACTTTAGTTATATAGTACATGAAGAGAAACTTGTGCAACTTAACAGTTATTTTTTCCAGAGATTTATCTCTAATTTAGAAAGTGCTTTAAAATCATTAAAAGGATTTGTAAAACAGGTATATCAGAAGTATGGCATTAAAAAATTCACCTGTTATTTTCTCTCATTCTAAAGGCAGATTCTGCAACATATTGGCTAATTACTTTAACAAAACAAACAAACACTCAAACTGCTTTATATTAGTGTACCTGGAATAAATACTATGCCTCTCCATTCACTAATGCTGTTTTTTTAACTTGTATTTCTGTGGCTTTTTCTGTAGGGCAGCTGAAATGAATCCGGGTGAGATACTTTTATGTTACATCAATTAAATCTTTAGTCAACATTTTAAGTTTCAGAATTAGGACATTTTTGAGAAGGAATGCCAGTGAGACAGTTTCTTTTTCTCTTTGCCCTGTTAAGTGCATGACTGTCTGTCCTGAATCCTCTGTACCCAGGTCTGGTAATATTAGAACTGGTGGTTAAAGATAACACAGACCCAAAACTCTTTCATTCTACATATGTAGAATAAATACAATTTATTGACTTTAAATATATTTCCCCCAGTGGTATAATTTTTATTTGCAATTAAGCCCTTTATCTTTTCTGGGGTAGGAATCTTTCAGGGACTTAGGAATTGCAACATGAATTGTTCTATTTATTTGTTTATTCTAACTATACACAGAGACATAGTAGAAATTACGTACTTAAGACCTGTAACATCTGAGCAGGTTTTTGGTAAATGCTGTTGAGTTTTTCATTTTATTTTTATTTTTTCATTTTTTTTATCTAATAAATTCCACAGTTTTGTTTAATTCAGAACACATTTCAAAGCTATTATATCATTATAGTTTGATATTATACAGTTTGTAGGAATTATGATATAGTAAATCATTATATTTGTAGAAACATGGAAAAATAAATTAAGAGGACAACAAAGTTGTATAAATACTAAATTTATTGTATTGACTGGATTTTATTTTCTTATATTAAATACTATGTATATAATTATAACTACAATTTTATTTCATTTGAATATCAATACATATTTTAAACATGACTCCTGGCTAGGTATTTGAATACCTCTTTTGATATCAAATATTAGTAACATAGTAACAGTGATTTCTAAGTTTATGTGGTAAAAAATATTAGTAATCCCCCTCCAGCATATGGTACGTACATACTTTAGTGTTAAAATTCCATAGAGAATATTGCATAAAAGGGTATGTGTTAATTCAGTTGTTTGATTCCTCCCATTTTTGGTACATATTAATTTCCCCTGTCCGACATCTTATATTAACATTCTGTAGAATACTTTCACAAGTATTTCATATGTTTTCTGTGGCATCTCACACTGCTCACTTTTTATCCATAGTACCATATGAATTCCTCCCTTTCAGGTTCACACTGCATATTTTAAGCTGCTGATAATGTAAGTTGTTTGCAAGGTAAAGAGACATTTAGCTTTTGAGCTAGTCTCATTTTTAGCATGAGAGCAGGTCCCCCCCATCCTAAATCTTCTTATATTTTCCAGTAAAACAATCTTACACCAAACAAAGAAATTCCGAGCTTTGGCTACAGCAGCAATTGAAATGCATCAAAAAGTGGCTACTACAATACAATTTTATTAATGAATGATCTACATTGGTTCCAGCTGTGTCCATGTGATTAGGCCTTCATCAGGCAACAATGGGTATTTCCCTGTTGCTTTTATTTGATTTCCAAGAATGTGTCATCTGTTACACCAGCCCCTGCCAATATGCCCCTTGTAAAAGTATTTTATTTTTTTTCTTCCAAATTTCTGAAGCATAAGTTGAATACCCACACACATCCCTGCTGAAATATTGTTTTTAGTGAACAGTGGCCTAGGTTTGTAGGCCTGGTTTTGCATACCAAGTTTTCAGAATATAAATTAAAGTAAATGTTTATTAAGTTTATCAGTAAAATTTCGGAAGTGTGGTTGCCTGGTAATGCTAAAGACAGACTATTTTCACTTTTACATTTTCATCTTGATATTTTATTACATTGGTATAATGTGTTAGAGAGGTGGACAAGCTTGCAGATTGAAATGGGGATCGTCCAGATTGTTCCCTTCCCTGGACCATATGGTATAGTTCTAAAAGCTTTTGTATGCTGTCTGTTCAGTTTATTGTAAACTCAATCTTTAGTGCACCTAAAAAGATAACCAAATAAAAATGGGCCTGAGAAAAAGAACTTCGTATCATGTAAGGGCCCTAGAAATATTTGTTTTAAAGGCGATAAAGTTGAAATTGAGATGATATAAACAAAGCAGACCTGTCATTCTATGAATATTCCTTTGAGTTCCTATGGATTGTTGTAGATTGTCTGTGACTACAGGTTTTAAAACAAAAACATTTATGTTATCTAACTGTACTTATTATCCTTATTTCTCCCATTCTGTCCATATATGAGTAAGAGAATGTAGCTTTTGTCTAGTTTATAGAGAAAGTCTCTATCTATGAACAGTGCCAAGGAATATAAAAAGCCCAGGTTTTCTGACTATATAGGATATTTTTTATTTTTACTGAGTTCAGTGAGAATTTAGGGCTAGGACTTTGATAATTTCATATCTTTTGCCCCTACCTATACTTATAGATGGTTGAACATTTTCTAATTGCCCCCCACACCTCCCACCTATTATGGTTCCATAATTCTATTTTAGGAAAATAAGAAAAGAAATTGCTTATTCCATGTGCTGATTCTCTAAAAGCTGAGAATGAGAGCTATTTTTTCTGACTCTCACTGCCCTTCTCTCCAGAATAAGACACTGTGAGAGCAGTAGACATTATCCATTGCTTTTTGGCCCAAGAGATTTGTAGCTGAATTTCTACCAAATGAAAAATGAGGGGGGAAAAAAGAGAGAGTGCCTGTGAAGAACATGCTTCTTTACTCTGTCATTACCCTGAACCACTGAAAAGGTAACTGAGAGGAACTCAAATGTTATTGGAATGTGTAATTTTCCTCTGAATGGCCACAGTGAGATATAGTTGAACAAGAAAGGCAGAAAATGTGTATGTGGCATATGGAGTTGATGGTGATTGAAATTAATGAATCTTTTTAGCACTGTACTGCAGAAACTATCCCAATAATCCTATACACTTAAAATATGTCCAACAGAAACTTACATAGAGAAAAATGATTACTTTAGGGATTTTACTAGATACATGGAATTGTATAATAATATACTATTAGTGGTGAGTTAGACACAATATTTGTAGGATATCTAATTTTCAACTTTGAACATTTTTCATAAACAATTGCTAATTTCAAGTTGGGAGAGTCTTTTCTCATTAAGAATATACTATTATATTGTTATTTTTCCTTTATTATAAAGCAACTTTATAAAGTGCTCACAAAACTGAAAAACATAGTTTATATTTCCAAATAAGCTAATTCCTTCTTCCTTTTTAGTCTCTAATCTATTTCCTTATGCTTTTCTTCCTAACTTCAGTTATTTACTTGTATGTATTTGTTACATGTATGAATTATCTATGCTATGCTATAAAAATGTTATTTTATTGGTTTGAAGAGTTGAAGGTTTCAGTTAGGAAGAGAAATAAAAATCTTGTAATGACTATGCAAGGGATAGATTTCCAAAGAGAAATTAGAACATGTTTATTAAAGTAATCTAGATTACTGAAAATTGTAGAATAATTTGGACATGCAAACTCAAAATTGTTTTTATTCTTTTTAGCTAAAAAGGACTAGATTATAGCTTAAATCAAGGAAGGAAGAGTCATAGATTGGGTAACCGAAATAGCTCCTCTTCTCTATAGCTTTCTTTTAATGGTAAAAATGCCTCTGGTTCCAAGTAGTAGAAAATCTTACTATGTCTTAAATGAGTACAGATTTTATTATGTCGTGTCAGAAGAAATGTGGAGGCCATTAGTTTACAGGTAACTGATACCATCAAATATCCAGGTACATCTTTCTTCTACACCATTCTTAGCATATAACTTTTGCTTCTTATTTAATTTTGTACCTGTAGAAATTGTATTGACTTTGAGGCAGGAAGTAAAGTGAGGGAGCTCAGAAACCTTCTGTTCATGGGAGCTTTGTCTTTTGCTCTACAAAGGACGCCCGCTCATGGGGACTTCTACTACCTCTCATTGGCCAGAAGTGTGTCACCTAATTTCCTCTAGGATGAGATAAAATCATTTTAGCTTTCCAGCCTCTGTTTTGGAGGAAGGCAAGAAGGAGAATTGGAGTGGTGAGTGAGCTATCCTAAAGGTATCTGCCATAATTTCTCGATTACTTTACACAGACACTTGGACCTTTGAACTTTCTGGATACTTGGTTTATATAGTAACTTGGCTGTCGGTTCCTTTTTGATACCCAGTACATGTTTTGTATTGTAATGCTGTGTTTCTGTGTCTGAGGACAGAAACTATAATTATGTCATCTTTGTGTCTTTATACTTAACACAATGCCTAGATACAGAACCTCAGTAAATACTTGCTGGATGAATGAATGTTTGAATGAATATTAAGAAATATATTTGTTAATATTATTGGCATAAATTATTTATACATATAAAAGATACAGTAATATTTTTAAGTAGTGAGGGGCTATGGACTAAATTTTATAGAGCTTGGTATTGTTTAAGGGACCATCAATGTAAAGATGTCAAAGTTGCTTTAAGTAGAAAATATTCAATTACAAGGGTTATAGGAAAATCCTCAAAATGATAGTACCCATGCTTTTGTTAGACTATGTTATTCCATGAGTAAATAAAAATATAATTTTTTAACCTTATACATAGACAGTTGTTGAAACAAGCATATTATAGTACTCACATATTTTTGAAGAAATAAGCAATTTGAATTTATTTATAAGGCAAACAGGTCATTTGATAATTTATATTATTGATGTTGATTTATAAGAAGAAGTCATTAGATCTTTGAAAGCCTCATGGCTAAGGGTACAGTAAATCAAATTTTATCTTAGATGGCATTTTGGTTATATTATTTCTTTTACTTCTTAGAATGACAGTTTCATATTTTTTCAGCGCACATGCAAATGATTATGTAGAATACAAAACATCTCAGAAAGAAACCCTAAGAATTCATCTTTCCATCTGCTTACTTTGCCCTAATGTCTTAGAAGAAAGCATGCTACCTTTTCTCTTAAAATCTGCAGTAATGGGTCAGAGTGTAAGTTGGTAATGTGAATCAGTGTCTCACAACTCCTCCAGTGTCTAGCCAAAGTCCTTTTATTGTATTTCTATTCTGTTTCTGTCATTTTGACCTCAGAGGACAAAGCAAACAACGATCCAGTATAACCCATACAACATCCCCTATATAGCACCATTTTAATCAATTCCTCCCTTTTCATTCATCATGGCAGAGTTGTTGGCACCTTAATTACTAAAACAACCTGTGCATGGGTAGAACTTATCTCAGAGCAGGGAATGTATTCAGTTATCTGGAACTCACATTTTCTATCTGAGCAGTTTATTGACACTGAAAATAAAGGAACCCTTTTAACATTCAGAAGCAGTTGTAGGGGAAAGTTCCTACAGAATCATAACTTTGGCAAAGTAGTTTTCTAGATTTGGACTCAGTTGGGTATCAGAAGTCAGTCCCTTTTGGCCCTTAAGCTGTTCTTTTGGTCAGACTTTAGGAAGTAATAATTTACAGGCCAACACTTTGCACTTAAAAGTATTGCATGTAAAAATTCAGTCCGTTCTTACTGTTTTTACCTTTGTGTTTTCAGTGATCAGTGTAATACCTGGCACTTAGTGTTTGTTAAATGAATTGTTTTAGTATCACTTGGAAATGCTTGCTTCATAAACGTAGCTTTATGCTTTGCCTTTCCCCATTCCTCTTTAGTTGTTTTAGTTGCCTCATAGGCACTCCTAGTTTACTTTTTGTTGTCTTTATCTTCTCACTGAATGATCAGGGTGATTTAGAACGTAAAGTTTAATAGGTGAATGCAACAGTAATACTTGGGAAATTCACTTTTTTAAAAAAGATTTTATTTATTGATTTTAGAGAGAGAAAGAGAGAGAAGGTGGAGGGAGCAGAAAGCATCAATTCGTAGTAGTTGCTTCTCGTATGTGCTTTGACCTGGCAAGGCTGGAGTTTCGAACCAGCAACCTCAGCATTTCAGTTTGACACTTGATCCACTGCACCATCACAGGTCAGACAGAATTTACTTTTTGATGGTGTTGTAATTTTCAATTCAGGAATACCCCCCCTTTTCTTCATAAGGTAAGGATTTACTGTATCCTATTGATGAAAATTCAGAATACATTAATTGAATGCATTTTGTGTGCAAGGTATCGTGCTGGTTATGAATATAGATATAAACAAGAATTGTGCACAAATTTTGCTGCCACAAAATTGAAATCTGGTTAGAAAGATACATATATATACTATATAACTATAGTATAGATGTGATTGTGGTCACTGCCTTAATTAAGGTATAAGACAAATTTGGTAAACTATAGAGGAAGTAGTAATTACTTCTGATTGGTTGAATTTGGGTGAACATTTAATGTGAGCCTTCATGGATGAGATGGAATTTGAATGGAGTCTTGGAACTAGATATAGGAATTTGACAGGTGGTAAAGTTGAAAGGATTCCAGGAAGAAAAAACAGCACTAGCTGGTTGGAGGTGGGAATATGTAGGACTGTTTGAAAAAATGGCAAGGGTTCATTGTATAGAGTAATGATGTATGGTTAGAACTGAGGCAAAATAAGGACATGGAACCATATTGTAAGAGGTCTTGTTTTTTGTTAAGTATTTCTCATTCTTCTGCAGAAATAATCATATGTTCTTGAGTAGAGGTCTGACACTTAGATATCTGTAAGTTTCAGAGGAAGAAGGGAAGACGTTAAACGTTAAACGTAGTTGAGGTTGAAGATGATGAGGAAGGCTGAGTGCTGTAGGGATTGGAAGGAGGGCCTGATAGCAGAGGCCTGAGGTGGGTCAGCTAAACGCCCTGTGGGTTGTTGATTTGTTCACTGTTCTATAGTAGTGTCTTGACTCCCAACAGAAGTCACGTTCCACTTTTGAACCTTCTTTCCACCTACATCATTTTGGAAGACTGTGGAACATCCCTCCCTTCCCCACACCTGGGAAATGAAGTATTTTAGCCTGAATTCTAGAAGAAAGCAAAAAGAGAAAAGGGTTGAATGATTGTTGAATGAGCCAAGAGTCTACACATTTCAGCTCCCCTTTGTAGTTGGGATTTTGGCTCTCTGTCCATTCTGGACTCTTGGTTCCTCTTTCTGAAGTAGAACTCACTATTGGTTTCTCTTTGAGACCCAACTCAAATGTTTAATAAGAGTTACTGCTCTGTATTGTAATTTTGTCCAGGCCCGAGTCCAGAAACTATATTTGAGTCATCTTAGTATCGCAAAACACTCAACATAATTTTTACAGTATAATCATTCAATAAATGTGTTGAATAAAGCAAATGTGTTCATGCTTTGCAGTCAGACCTTCCTACTCCCTGCACATGCCAAGCGTACTTCATTTCAGAATCTCGCTGGGCCTCCTCCCTGTAGGGCTTCTGGTCCAGATCTGCACCCCCCCCCCCCCCCCCCCCCCGTCTCCTCCTCTGGTTTCTGTGTCGGGTCCTCTCGTCGGTGTTCTCTGACACCCCTATTTAAATACTACCCTTCCTCAATCCCAGTTCTCAGCGACCCTTACCTCTACTAGCCTGTGTTATTTTTCTTTATAGCACCTGCCATCATCAGATGTAGAATCACTGGATGATTGTCTCTTTACTCCATTTAGAAAGCCATTCTATGATAACAGGAACATTTTTGTTGTTGTCTAATTTATCTGAAAGCCCCTGCAGCGATGGTGGACATAGTAGGCACAAAAACTATTTACTAAATGAACGAATGGTAAAAATCAGACTAAAAAGGATAATAAACATTTATCTGCAGGGTTGTTTATAGGTTTATACAAGTGATGGTGTTTTTATAACTTTTATGAATAATATTAACTTATGTTGCTTTCAGAAAAATAAAAACTATTTTCTATAGGTTGTGCTATGAAATCTAATTACGGATTAGTATTTGTTTTAAAAATATTTGAATGCCAAGCATATCCAATATGAAAAAACTTTTATTATCCATGCCAGCTTAATTTTTAAGGCAGTGAAATGGAAGAGTGTCATTTCAGCAAGCAACTTATTTTCATTTGTGAGAATGGAATATTTTGAATATTCTAATTTTGGAGGATGATTTTACAAGGAAATAATGCTTGTTTTCTGTACAGGATATATTTGCCTATAAAACAGTAGGAAACTAGAAACAGGCATGAGAAATACTTGTTCAGAAAGCTGGGATCTAATAACTGACTTTGATAAATGTTGGGAGGAGAGTCAATCAGTCCCAATGTAAAAGGTAAATCTTGGGATATGGAAAATTTTAAAGAAGACCTGATTTAAAAAATCATTTTATATGTATATTTAAAGTTTGCAGAGAGATTATATATGTAGCATGAGCTCAGTCTTCTTTTTTATTGTATTTTACTGCAAATTCACTTTGATATTTTTCCAGAAATCTTATCTATAATTTGTTTGTAAAATAGTTGGTTATCAAATTAATATTATTATGTGGCTTTTAGTGTCATAAGAATTCCCTTTTGGTAACCCATAAAATAATTTTTTTCTCACCATAAACTTGATCTGTCACTTTTCCATAAGGTCAGAGTACTAATGTTGGAGGTGATCTGCTCTGGGACAGAGAGTCACCAAAGTGGTAATAAAATTTAAAAATGCCACATGACGCTTTCTAAAGATTTAGGATTTCTTTTTCGTATCAACTTTGAGCAAACTGTAAAATATGTTAAATTATATATTGATAGGTGTGTTTTAGTGTCCCTTTAAAAATGGATAAGGTGATAGCTTGTCTCTAATATTTGCCTTTATGTATTTCACATTTTTATTAATATATTTGGGTTTTCTGGAGATTGATTCTTAATTACTACTTTTAGTGGTAGCTTGTTTTCTTTCTCGATTTGTAAGTTAAGTTTTTCAGTATAGATGATTTTAAAAACAAAATGGTTGCATTGTGAAACAATTTTAGGAATAATGAAACATGGTGTTTAAATTGTAAAAAATACTAGAATATGGAGGTTCCATTAAAAAATATTTCCCTATCAAATCTGAATTGCCACTGTTAATATTTATTGAGTATGTATTCACTTATTGCATGTATATCAGCGGTTCTCAACCTGTGGGTCGCGACCCCGGCGGGGGTCGAACGACCAAAACACAGGGGTCGTCTAAAGCCATGGGAAAATACATATTATTATACAATATATTTTTAAATAAAATATGTATTTCCAATGGCTTTAGGTGACCCCTGTGTTTTGGTCGTTCGACCCCCGCCGGGGTCGCGACCCACAGGTTGAGAACCGCTGATGTATATAAACATAGGAGAAATCTGAATGATTATGAGAGGAGACAGTCTTTTCAAAATACTAGACTGTTGCTGGTAGTTGAATATCCAGTCAGCCCCCTCCTCTTTTTTTTTAACATGTGTAACACATATGGATGATTATGCAATAACATTTTTCTCCTTTCTTAATACAAACACTTAGGAAGTCAAGTGTGCAACTAGAAGTGCTTTTCAATTTTATTCACCTTAATTAAATATTTTCCTTTATTTCAAGAGCCATACCTAATGACTTAAGGCACAAATTAATTGTGATGTTTTACTTGAACTTTAAAACTTTGAGTTTGCACTATGCTTTTCCATGTTCCTATTTAAAACTGTAAGTTCCAGAGTAGTATTTTAGTTTCTAAAACACTTGGTCAGTACAGCTTTAAGTTTCTTATCTATAAACAAAGATCTTGATCTGTTTGCAATTATTTAATAGTCCAAGTACATTTTTAAATTATTATATTTTATGTATTAGACAAGCTATTTACAAAACCAAATTATAGTGATTGTGAACAGCTACAGCCCCATTAGTTTAACCCTTGCTGATTCACTTTTTAATAAATTTCTTTATAGCAATAGTAGAGTAATTTGAAAACTCCTTGCAAACTCCTGGAGAGGAGTAAGCCTTCAGTAATTGACTCATTTCAAACAATTTGGCCTTCTTCCCTGAGTTAAGAAAAATTTATGGTTTCTTTTCATTGCAAGTTGACACATATTCAATGAAAATAACTTAAAGAATAAGCGAATCAAAAAAAGAAAAACAAAACCACTTATATGATGATTCTAACGTAAGTGATTACATGGGGGGGGGGACAAAATTTTTGTTGCATCCACAAAAACACTTGTTCTTACCTAATTTGAGTGTGTGGATCTCAAATCTGACATTAGTTTTTCTCTGTAAGCTACAGATTTTTTTTTTTGCAATTCAAGATTTTAGGTTTTCATCTTATTGTAAAATTTTTTACATTTAGTTTAACAAAATGAAGTAGAATGTCTTCTTGGGCATCATCTTTGTGAAAATATAATAATTTATATAATGCAGTAAATACACTAATACACTAAAAGATATGATTGCATCAGAATTTGTCTACAATTTTAAAATAGAACATATTAAAACACTTATTTTAATCATAAAATTTGCGCAAAACTTAAATTCTATTCAGGCAAAAATTTGCGTTTGTAGCTCTTGCGTTTGTGTACTTGTTGAGGATAGTCTCGTTTGATGCTCCAGCAGTAGTCTGCCATCACTAACAGCTCCAAGATTTTCAGGAAACTTATCAAGGTGACTTCAGGAAGTGAATCTTAATGCTCATGTTACATCCATGTCGTGGAAAGCCAACAGCATCCTTTGAACCAGAAGTTCACAGTTTTCTGCTTTTTTGTTGTCAAGGAAGTTCTTTGAAACTGCCACAAAAGACTGCCATGCTGCTTTCTTCTCCTTATGCATCTTCCTGGCAAATTCTTTGTCACATATGAGGGTTCGAATTTGAGGTCCATTAAATACACCTGCTTTTATCTTCTCAAAAGACAAGGCAGGGAAAGCAGAAATAATTTGTTGAAAGCATTCACTTTCTCTATTCAAAGCCTGAACAAACTGCTTCATTAAGCCAAGTTTGATGTGAAGTGGGGGAAAAATGATCCTGTCTCAATTAACTACAGGTTTATTCCCAATATTTTGCATCCCTACTTCCAGAGCTTCATGTTTCAGCCACTTCTTCTGTGTCCAGTGTTTCTCCCGAGCTTGGCTGTCCCACAAACACAAAAGCAAGGATACTTCGTGAAAACTCTCTGTTGTCCTAGCAGGAAATTTACCATTTTAAGATCCACACAAATGATCCAGTTAGGCTCCTCATACTTCAGAAATCGACAATTTTTATGTCATTCTTACTAAGTCATTCAATTTGGGTTGGCTAAACTGCTGAGGGGTTAATGACTGCTTGGCATCAGAAGAAGACCCTTCAGATTCTACAACCATTTCCTCATGCATCTTAACAAAATACTTGATCACCATGTTCACTTTCTTTGTCCTTAGAAGAAATAAAACCATTGAAAACTGGAACCGGGAGTGTCTCAGAGTGTGGGATAGGTCGTATTACTGAAAGAATATTAGGATATGCAATCATATGCCGTTTTTTCTTGCCAATGCCCTTTGTATGGATCAGACAGAAATAATAGTCACTGCTGTGGTCCTTAGGTTCACGCCAAACCATGGGAATACCAAAAGGCATTCCTTAGTGTTTTCTTTTTGTCCAGTCACGAAGCATTTCTTCACATTTATGACACACAATATGAGGAACCCGATTCTTGTCTTGATTGCCAAGGGGAACTTGAAAATAGGCAATATATACACGTGTCACAAATGATGAAATATTGCGCCTTTGACGTTGAAGTGTGTAACAGCCACATATATAACAGAAGGTGTCAGGACTATTCTTACATTTATGCCTATTCAAGGAAGCCATGATTCAATCTTAAAACAACAGGGTGTTTTTATTAGATAATAATTTTTTACATTTAAAAACAACTAGAATTATGTAAAAGTGATGTTTGTAAAACATTAATTGCCTTGTGCATATGTTCAATCCAAGAGTCGTTGCCCTTTACTCCAGTTTAAAAACCAATGCATGCCATTAACTGTAACAAAAAGAAATTAAAATTGCATTAAAAATTAGAGCATGCACCAAAAAACGGATTTCAGATTTGGAATCAGCAATGCAGAAATATATAGAAACAGTTCTAAAACCTTGTGCAACAGAAAGTGAAAAAGAGAATTGTTCCCAGTGTTGTATATACCTGTGAGCTCTCATGTTTATATATTCATTTCATCATTTATTTTTATATATTCATCTCATTCATTTGTGAAATAGGGAAACATTTTCCATATCAATAAATATTCATTTTTTTATTATAATCATTTACTCTAAAGAGATCCTTTTTGTTAGATATTTTGATTTCAATTTTGTGCAAAGACTTCAATAAAGATTGTTGACAATTTCCAAGATTAATTCTTAGAAGTGGTATTGTTGAATCAAAAGATATGCACAGTTTTCAAGCTTCAGTGGAGTAGATAGCAGTTTTCAGGTTGCATTTTCAGAATTTGACAAGGGTTCTTAAAATTCACAAACTATTCTCATCTACTTTGCAGATGACTGAAATTTTGTTATTGCCTGTTGTTCCTGAGAGAGGTAACTTTGCATCTAGTAGGCATTTACTCTGAACAATGTGAAGGAATTTATATTAAATTTAGCTCTTGCATGCAAAGTTTAGAAACAGCATGGGACAAAGAGACATTAGAACATTGAAAAAGTGAATTGAGAAGGGGAAACAAAGCATTTCTTTATAGTACTAAGATCAACTGAACAACTATGTATACAGTCTAGGATATTATACACCTAATTTTGGGAATGTAAGCTACAATCTCTCTCGACAGTGATTCAGGCTGTCAATGCTAATTAATCTAGTAGACTTATGGTCCCGGGTATGGTGTCTATATATGCTGGATAGAGATACAAGAGGGAATTAATCAACTCTTAAGCAGCCTTACTCTGTTTGAACACTGTTTGCGAAGTGTAAAATTACTTCCTTAAGAGATGATGAGGATGCAGAGTGTGGTCTTGGGCAGTTTGCAAAGAATACTTTTATTGTAGGGTCTCATTGGAATGTCTCCTTGAAAAACAGGTTGATAAAGAGATAATAGTGACAGACAAGGCCACTAAATAGATAAAAGTTATAGTGCTTGCTCCAATCAGGAAACTGAACTATTGCTACTTATCTTTTCTACAGTGGAAACTTGTGTGTCAGATGATATGGGTAACCCTGTGGTTCCTTTTCAGAAACATTGGAGAATAAGAGATCTAGAAATTATACACTGTTATCTTTGTATGTCTTTTCTTTACTCAACAGTCTTAATCCTAAATATCTACAAATATTTTAAAATCCTAGGTTATTATTATCAGACTGACTCCTTTTCTTATAATAGTGGGTAGCTAATAATATGCCTCTTGTGATATTTAAAAATAGTGACACAGCTCCCATTACCACTTCTATTAGCCCTAGATTTACTCAGTAGCAGTCTAAACTAGGCTTCTAGTTTATCATGGAACTAGGCTTCTAATTTATCATTCACAATCTTTAGATTCTATTCAGTTTTTCTAGTGTTGGCTTTTCAAACCATAAGCAAATGTCTCAAGACCATTGACAAATCCAAGGAAGTCTTGAAAATATATATGACAATTAGGAAAAGGCCCACTGAAATAAATAAATAAATAGAAGGAAATGTACTTTTAACTAATACTTCTTCTAATAAATTAGTTTATTCATGTGGAACTTTGGAGAAATGAGAGAAATGTCACTAAATATTTTAATTGATACATGTCTTTAAAATATGGTTTTAATTGATTTAGATCTTGAACAACAGATTACAGTACTGGCTTTACCTCGCATTTCCTAATCCCACTGAAAAGCTGTCACTGCAGAGTGACAACTTTCATTTGTATAAAATGATTATTAAAAATATTCAATGTGTCTCTGACATTGGTAGTAAAGATATCTATTACTAGCCCCTTAGTCCTGTGTGGAAATTTCTCTTTCTTCTCCGAGTGTTGACTGTTACTCTTTTGCTTCTGGAACTGCTAGGATTTTACATTTCTTTTAAGTGGATTTCCCCTTGCTGATAAATAGATTGAGTTGTGAGATTATGTTTTTTCCATTCTTCATTGGAAATGAATAAATCCAGAACTTTATACTTAGTGACATTTATTTCCACTCATCAAGGGAATACCACCTGTGTTTGCTTGGGTTGCTGCACTTCAAATAGGGTATTGAGAATGTTTGTGTGTTTTAGTAAACCTGCTATTCCTGTTTCAGAATTAACTGCAAATGTGCTGTGTGCCTCCTACTTCCAGAGGGAAACGTCTTGACAATATTTTCTTACTTAGTTAATACGGATTAAGTTCTTTTTACTTATTTTTTTGGCGAGAGAGACAGAGGCAGAGAGAGGGACTGATAGGGACAGATAGACAGGAAGGGAGAGAGATGAGAAGCATCAATTTTCATTGTGGCACTATAGTTGTTCATTGATTGCTTTCTCATATGTGCCTTGATGGGGGGGGGAGTGGAGGCTTGTTCAAGCCAGTGACCTTGGACTCAAGCCAGCGACCTTGGGCTTCAAGCCAGTGACCTTTGGGCTCAAGCTAGTGACCATGGGGTCATGTCTATGATCCCACGCTCAGGCCAGCGACCCTGCCCTCAAGTTGGTGAGCCCACACTCAAGCTGGATGAGCCTGCATTTAAGCCAGTGACCTTGGGAATTTGAACCTGGGTCCTCTATGTTCCAAGTTGACGCTCTATTCACTGTTCCACCACCTGGTCTGGCTGGATTAAGTTCTTAAAAGATGTTAGACTCACTGGTGCCAGTATATTTAAGAATATTAGTCATTTTATTTTAAATTTATTTGGTTTGTATATTTATAATTACCTTGCACAAACCAAGTCTGAATTAAAGTTTGGCATAGAAGCCAATGCAGGGTAGCAATTAGATGCTTCTACCCAGTAAAAATTGCCAGTCTAATGATTAAACCAGTTTAATTCTTCCAGTTCGTAGATTTGGCTGTCCTTGTGTTAAATACTCTTGTAGAGTCCAGTCAGTTGAAGAATATATTGTAGTTGCCCATATCTTAAAGCATGGCTTCCAAACCCCTTAGCAGGGCTCTAGGCAGAACTCTTTTTCTTAGAATGAGTCATGACTGTTGGACAAATAAGTTTGTAAAATGTGATTTTTTTAAATATTTTTCTGAAGTTGGAAACGGGGAGGCAGACAGACTCCCGCATGCGCCCGACTGGGATCCACTCAGCATGCCCACCAGGGGGCAATGCTCTGCCCATCTGGGGTGTCACTCTGTTGCGACCAGAGCCATTCCAGCACCTGAGGCAGAGGCCATGGAGCCATCCTCAGTGCCTGGGCCAACTTTGCTCCAATGGAGCCTTGGCTGTGGGAGGGGAAGAGAGAGACAGAGATGAAGGAGAGGGACAGGGGTGGAGAAGCAGATGGGCGCTTCTCCTGTGTGCCCTGGCCGGGAATCGAACCTGGGACTCCTGCATGCCAGGCCGACGCTCTACCACTGAGCCAACCATCCAGGGCTGTAAAATGTGATTTTTATGTTTGCTCACTTTGTTAAAAATGGTGCTGCCCAGGTGAAACCACTAATTACCTTCCAGCTTGGGAAGGGGCTTTGTTATCCTAATATTGCTGGAGGAGGGGTTTTTGTAGGCCCAGGTAGTTTTTTTCAGAAGGAGGCAGGAGGAGGAAGAGGAAGCCAAGATGGATGGGAGGGAGAGAGAAGCCAGTTTTGCAGAGTAAGAAGCCATGTTGGCAGATGGGGAGCCAGAGGTGACTGAGCTGGTGGGGGCCTTTGATTCTAGGAGAACCCGGATGTATCAGTAGCTTGTGAGCGCTGAAGGAGTGGGTTTTGGAGCCCTGTGTGTTTTACTCGCCTGCTGGGTGCAAGGCTAGAATAAAGGAATGGCCCACCAGTTTTTGGCTCCACAGTTTTTTTTTTACCATCTGCCCGAATCTAATGGGAACCTGCATATGCCTGGCTGCGACAGCTGCGGCTGCTGGCCATACAGTGACCTTTCAAATAAGATGCCTCCAGCTACATTTAGATGGTGATAAAATGAATGCATCTAGTTCTGTCTGTGAGAATAAGTAGTAATTAATGGTAGTATTATTTGTGGGTGATTATTTGTGCTTGATAAGTAGATCTTGCTGAATTAGAAATTGTCAATGCCAGTGCTAAAGGGTTGTATGATTTAGTGTCTCAGCTCACATTTGTTGAATGGTTTGCTAAGTGTTGGGAATATAGTGTGGTAAGCAAGTGGACTTGGTCACTGTCCTTATGGAACTTACGACACAGTGAAGGATACAGATATTAGGTAATTACTCATAAAAATATAGCCTACATGTGATAAGTACAAAGAAGTATTGCAGAAGTTACATCAAGTGGACTTGAACTTTATTTGATGGTGACTGTTGTAAATTATGAAACATTCTTAATGTAGCTATATGGCTGACCTCTTGTCATATGGACCTTGGATATTGTCCTTCTTCTGTCCTAGACCTTAAGTCCTTTTATTTTATCAAAAAGGGGTCCATTTAGAGCCAGGAGCGTATGAAGGATAAGGGTTGTAAGGTTAGAGGAGGGATGATTATGCAGGATTCCGGAGGGAATCACATGATATTAGAACAGGATATTGAGTTTTAACACCCTACCTACATGGTAATCAGTTTACTATGGCTCGTACCACTGATGTCCTTGATTTACAAACTATTGGGAGTTGTTATTAAATATAACATGTAATAATTATATTTATTATCTTGCAGTGACAATCATATTCCGCATGCTTATAAATTTATGCTACAATGTATGTCATTTATATATTAATAATTATTAAACATTAATATTTAATCCCAAAACTTCAAAGACTGGAAAATAGAGGTAATTTTTACTTTTGTCATATCATATGCCTGCGGGGAAGTGTAATGGGAAGGTATCTGAATAAGGGGTCAGAAGACCCTTGCTGTCACTGATTTGTGATTCCAATATTCTCCATTTCCTCTTCTGTTAAAAAACATTGGTTGGCCCACGGCAGCAGCATTGCTCCCACTGGTTCTGCGATGCACTCGGTCTCCTCCACTCAGGTGTCCGTGTCCAGTTGCGTCAGGGCGTCCAGCTCTCTCCCGCTGCGCTAACCTGCAGCCCCTGTCAGGAAGGGGGAGCCTGGAAGAAATGCCAGCTTGAGGAGGCAAATACATTGTTCATCTTGTCACACTTTTAGAAAATGAAGAATTGTTGGCAGAAAGTATTTAAAAATATCTTTTTTCTTCCCCATTAAATAAAAACCTAATTACTAAATGTGGAATGGGATCTCCAGATTGATGGTGAGGGAACTGGCTTCTCATCCTACTTCCATTTCTAGTATTAAACTACAGTGATGACAGATCAAACAGAGTAAAAAACTACAGGTACTTTTCAAAATTCATGGATCTCGCAGCTACTCTCTTAGGCTATCCAACCTGTTTTGGCCTAGAATTGAATTGCTTGTGGTGTTTCTCTTAATTTTTTAATAATCATTACTTCTTTGTATTGATAGGCTAAGATAAACACATCTACATAAAAAGAATATATTATTTCCAATAAATTCTGATTTCTGTGAACAATAAGAAAAAAGATCATCTGAGAGAGAATATAATAAAATGTGTTCAGCTAAGCTGGCTGCGTGATGTCGTTTAGACTTCAGGAACAGTGGGAAAGCTTGAGCAGCAAGTATAATTCTGTCTGACACTTGATTGCTTGGAACCTGTTCTAAGTGAAAGCAACTTTGTTTCAAGGCAGAAGTAACTTTCCATTTCCCCGATTCTCAGTTCAGCACTACAGAAACGTAATGACGCTCACTGTGTGCCAGGTCATGGGGTAGCCCCCAGGAAATAATGTTGTGGGCCCATCCTTCAGCGTTTGGCAGTCCCATAGGGAAGCAAGGCATTGAAACAGACAGAAAGAAGTGTAATGATACTGTGCAGAGTAGAAAGGAAGTCCGTGCTTAAGAGAACTTCAGGGCAAGACTTCATAGAATTGATGACTCATGAGCAAAAATTTTAAGAAAAGTTCAGCAGGTGAACACGAAGAGAAGGCTAACGGAAAAGAGATAAAGGTGTGAAGTCATTGAAGTATAACCTAGCTACGTGAGTGAGTGCTTGCTACTGCCACGATGCAGAGTCTGCGGAAGTGCGGGAAGAGGGCTGAGGGGCTGCAGTGTGGAGAAAGGAAGGACAGGGCCCGATCTCAGCTGCACTGGGTAGGGCCATGTGCTTTATCTTTAGGTGATGGAGAGACGTTGAAGGTGTTTGAGCATGTCACTTGATTTCAGATTTGCATTTTGGAATACTGTTTGTGGCTGGCTTCTACAGAATGGTATGATGGGAACCATGTTGTGTGGCAGCCTGGAGATGTTGTTAAAAGGCCATAAAAAACAAGGAAATGTACTCTTTGTGACAGCATGGATGGACCTGGAGAGCATTATGCTAAGTGAGATAAGCCAGTCAGAGCAAGACAAGTACCATATGATTTCACTTATATGGGGAATGAAATGAACAAAATAAACTAACATGCAAAAGAGAGACAGACTCATAGAGAACAGAATGACAGCTGTCAGAGAGGAGCAGTGGGATAAGGGGGTGTGGGGCTGGGTGGAAAAGGTCAAGGGATTAAGCAAAACAAACCCCCTCATAGACACAGCATAGCATGATGATAAGCAGAGGGAAGAAGGTGGGGGCAGGAGAGGGGGCTGTGGGAGTAAGTGGCGGAGGAGACTTGGCTTGGGGTGGTGAACGCACAATTAAGTATCCACACGATGTATTATAGAGTTGTACACCTGGCACCTATATAATTTTTAAATCAATATCACCCTGATAAGTTCAGTAGAAAAGAAAAATCAGGTAATGTAATTCAGGTAGTTCAAATGAATGATGAGATGATTTTTCTGGTATAAAATGTTCTATTGAATCATACATATACTACTGCATCTTAAAATGTCAACAAATTGAAAATATTTTTAATATTCAGTAGAACTAATTCATTGCTACTTTTATAGTTTTAAAGTTGCTCATGAAATTAATATTAATAAAAAGTTGAAGGTTAGTATTTTGTCACTGAAATTAAGCCAGTAAACTCACAAAAAATTTTTCATAGTTACAATTTTGCTATATAATGTGGAATGTAACATTATAAAAATGTAAGGTAATAAATTGTAATATATACATATTTAGTTATTTATGGAAATCTTGTATATTTGAAAATAAGTGAATGATGTCATAATGTAGGTACATTGAATTATGTGTTGAACTTATATTTGTTACTGAAAGTCATAACCAAGACTTTGTATTAATTCAAGTCATGGAATAAGTGACTGATATTTTTAAGCAAAAAGTTCTATTGCAAATTGAAAAAGAACAAAAATATTTGTTAGGGAATATTAAATAGCCACATATGCATAATCCAATTACAGTTTTGAAAAGAGCACATATTAAAAGATTATTGCAAAACATACACTTGGAAAAGTACATTTTAAAATAGCTTTAAATTGTCTGACAAAGAATATAGTTTGTAAGTCTTACCAAATCTTACATAAATTCTCAGTTCTCAGTTACCACAACAGGAAACAAAAATTAGAGCTGACTAAATTAAAACATCCATAGCATTGAGGGTCAATAAAGTATTATAGGTCTACATCTTTTTCATTATGAACTCAAGATTTTTTTAAATGTTGCTATTTGAGTACATTTGGTAGTATGCATACAAGTTATAAATGTTAGGTTTTATATCCCATGATATAATAATGGAATAATGATTAGTGTCCATGATGCATTTTCTTCAAATCAAATTAGTGCTCAGGAATCTGATTTATTTCTTACTATTAACCATACTTTCTCTAATTATGTAAAATATTATCAGTGCCTATAGTTTTAGATTGCAAAGTTATTGCTCTGCATTTGATGCCAGACTAATTTTATTCCTGAGAGGTTACATTGAGGTTTTAGGAGTTAGGATGAATTTTCTATGTCTGATTTTTTTAAATTTTTTTAAAAATAATTTTTTCATAAGATGTGTTTATATTTGTCTTTTCTTTCCCATATGATAGTTGAATGTAGTATAATACTATGAGGAAAACTTTTTTTTTTTTTTTTTGTATTTTTCTGAAGCTGGAAACGGGGAGAGATAGACAGACTCCCGCATGCGCCCGACTGGGATCCACCTGGCACGCCCACCAGGGGTGATGCTCTGCCCCTCCGGGTCATCGCTCTGCCGCGACCAGAGCCACTCTAGCGCCTGGGGCAGAGGCCAAGGAGCCATCCCCAGCGCCCGGGCCATCTTTGCTCCAATGGAGCCTCGGCTGTGGGAGGGGAAGAGAGAGACAGAGAGGAAGGGGGGGGGGTGGAGAAGCAAATGGGTGCTTCTCCTGTGTGCCCTGACCAGGAATTGAACCTGGGTCCCCTGCACGCCAGGCCGATGCTCTACCATTGAGCCAACTGGCCAGGGCCAGAGGAAAACTTTTTTAGCAAACTATTTTTACTACATATTCACTCTTCATAGGTTCTGTTAGGGAAATCAGTGGTGACATATTTCAAAGCAGAAATCTTTTCATGCTTACTTTTTACTATTTAATGGGATTTCAGGTATATTTTAACAACTGGGGTTTCCCTGATGAATCATTAAAGTGAGTGAGTGGGCTGAAAGGTAACACTAAGTTTTCTCCGTACTGCCCTATTTAACTCTGCTGGGCTATATTAGTTGCTTTTTAAATAGAACCTGGGTGTGTTGGAGTGGGTGGGTGGAGGTGCAGAAGGGAAGGGTCAGTAAGAAACTACCAGGAAACCCTCTGATGACCTATTGGGAAATCCTACTCAAATTTTACTTTCCCCAACTTGAAGCATTTAGTATTCTTAAGCTTACTTTTTTCTTTTTTTTGCTCTACCTAGATTAACTTTCCAAATATTGTATATAGGAAAATAGAAAATGTATTTTCAGAAATTGATAGAATTGTAAAGTATCAGGTTATGTATGCATTAACCTGTGGAATCAATTTCTCATGTGTGTGGGATTAAAACCGTTAAAACCATCATTACTGAAACTATACCTTCCGACAACTAATAGCAGTAAGGTGTCTGTGGAATATATTAATACAAAAATTCCTCTCATTTAAGATTTTTACTTGGTATTTGGTTGGGAAATTATTTAAATATAAATAAGTGAATTGACATCAGAATAGGGCTAATTGTAGTTTTCTAATGTGATTTAGGTAGGATTAATTTTAGAAAGTTCACATGATATATTTATACTTAGCATATTTTTTCAACAAATTAATCAATGACATTGCAATTTTCCTTTATCTATACTGTTAAAAAAATACTCAGCTACCATAGCAGGTGTAACTGCTAGAGGGGGTAGGCGAAAAATGTAGTTCACCTTGAAAATAATCATAGCTCAGGGAATGAAGAAATTGGGTCAAGCTGAAAATAAATACAGGTACAGAAACAAAACGTTTCTATAAAAATTTTAAAATATTCACAGCATTGGTGTCAAGCTACTTTTGTTCTCAGTGATCTTATCAATTTATTTGCATTATTAGTTTTAAATTGAAATGACTAGTGGCATTTTTTTTATTTTGGTAAAAACGTTTATGTGAAATGCTATTGTTGATTTTTCACTTTTCCAACCTTATTTATTATTATTATTATTATTATTATTATTATTTTGTGTCAGAGAGACAGAGGGACAGATAGGGACAGACAAACAGGAAGGGAGAGAGATGAAAAGCATCAACTGTTTGTTGTGGCTCCTTAGTTGTTCATTGATTGCTTTCTCATATGTACATTGACTGGGGGGCTACAGCAGAGTGAGTGACCCCTTTCTCTAGCCAGTGACTTTGGGCTCAAGCCAGCAACCTTTGGCTTCAAATCAGCGACCTCTGGGCTCAAGCCAGTGACCATAGGGTCATGTTTATGATCCCATGCTCAAGCCAGCTACTTTGCACTCAAGCTTGTGACCTGCACTCAAGCTGGATAAACCTGTGCTCAGCGACCTCGGGGTTTCAAACCTGGGTCCTCTGCATCCCAGTCCGATGCTCTATCCACTGCGTCACTGTCTGGTCAGGCCCAACCTCTTATAATTATAAATATAGATTTTTGGGAAAGATACATAATTCTTAGATCATTTTGACCTCTGAAGAACTTAAATAAAAATTGCAATTGTTTAAAATTTCTATGTCAGTTATCACTTTGACTCATTTTATATTGCCAATTTAATGTTTAGCATTTAACCATGTATCATTAAATCATTGTATTGATAATGAATTGAACTTACATAAAACTTTAATAGTATAGTAGATTCTCATTCATTGGTATCGCTAGGAATAAAATACATATATGGAAGAAATGAGTGCTGTTTTGTTTTGTTTTTTAAACTGAAACATAGTTGTTCCAGCAGAAGCAACTTAAAAGTTGATAAAATTTATTTGAAATATTTTATATGCTCTTTTAGTGAGCAAGAATGGATTGGCCATTTATTCTTTTCTTAATGTTGTAAAATACCATCATTGTGGTGCCATACAGAAAGAACTTGGGCATTCTGATTGGTATTTGTTCTCCAATGTCAGAAGTTTTTCTTGCCTGACCAGGTGGTGGTGCAGTGTATAGAGCATTGGCCTGGGATGCAGAGGACCCAGGTTTGAAACCCCGAGGTCGCTGGTTTGAGCACAGACTCATAGACATGACCATATGGTCGCTGGCTTGAAGCCAAAGATCGATGGCTTGAGTCCAAGGTCACTTGCTCTGCTGGAGGGCCCCCTCTCCCAAGGCACGTATGCAAAAGCAATCGATGAATGACAAAGGCATCACAATGGATTGATGCTTCTCAGCTCCCTCCCTTCCTGGCTGTCCATCCCTGGTCCCTCTCTCTCTTTCTCCCTGTCTCTCTGTATCTGTCTTGCTAAAAAATAAAAATAAATAAGTTTTTCTTGTTGTTTCTTCCTTTTAAAATGTCTCACCCCAAATTCTGATAGACTTACACAATTGAAATGTTTCAAGGTTTAATAACATTGTATGTGCGCTAATGCTTTAATAGATTCATTCACTCAGACACCTATGTAAGACATTGGTCTGCACGTAGGTTCACCCACATCTTTTGGCCAGCACTGGGTCACTGCCCTGAACGAGACCTTGCCTTTTTTTTTTTTTTTTTTTTTTCATTTTTCTGAAGCTGGAAACAGGGAGAGACAGTCAGACAGACTCCCGCATGCGCCCGACCGGGATCCACCCGGCACGCCCACCATGGGGCAACGCTCTGCCCACCAGGGGGCGATGCTCTGCCCATCCTGGGCGTCGCCATGTTGCGACCAGAGCCACTGTAGCGCCTGAGGCAGAGGCCACAGAGCCATCCCCAGCGCCCGGGCCATCTTTGCTCCAATGGAGCCTTGCCTGCGGGAGGGGAAGAGAGAGAGAGGAAAGCGCGGCGGAGGGGTGGAGAAGCAAATGGGCGCTTCTCCTGTGTGCCCTGGCCGGGAATCGAACCCGGGTCCTCCGCACGCTAGGCCGACGCTCTACCGCTGAGCCAACCGGCCAGGGCGAGACCTTGCTTTGAAGTAAGTGTAAGTACTCTCGTGTTGAAGCGCTGTTACTGCTGCTCCCAAGGACCTTCTAGCAGCTATCACCACTGGTGCGAAAATGCCTGTATTGACCTGACTTGCTTATGAGCATCTGGGGTATTGGAGTAACCAATTGCATTTTCTGGCAGTGTTGCTAAAATGGGCAGATAATGCATTCCCTTTATCTTTTAGCATATTCTAGTATAACAGCAAAAATCCTTTTTAATGAATTTTTTTTTAAAAAACCTTATGCTTGTTTGTTTCAAGCACTGTTTTCTACAACAAAGTTATTTGAACTGTTCTCTAAAGTGCTGTCATGACATTTAGTTTGAATCTTATGTGTAAAACTTAGCTTCTCCTCTTTTGCTTGTATCTAATGGGGTTCATCTTTCTTCCAGGTTGTGCTTTAAGGAGACCATAGGGAGGAATGCATTTTCTTCCCACAAAAGTTGCAACAGAAGTAAGTAGAGGAATTGCCAGGATATGTCTGTCTCCACAAAACAAGCAGAACAAATTTCCATGAATCAAAGCCACTAAGTATAGTGTTCAGAGATGGTAGGACATAGTTACTCTCCCTAGAAAAATACCCCAATGCAGGCACACCCACTGGCCACTAGCAAAACGCTCAAGTAAACGCTAGTTCAAACCTGTACATTTCAGTCTTCTTACTGAGCTATTAAAGGGGTGGAAATCTACTATAGCTATAATCTTTTTTTCCCCTTTTCTATTTTTCAACCTCCCACATGCTTGAAGTTCAGTTCTGCTTACTGATTGTCTTGATTCTACAGCAGCACCTACACTTGCTGCCTCCACAGTTTGCAGATAACTCATGATTCAGACCCACAAGAAGCATCTAACTGTATGGCATAATCAGTTAATCATGGAAAAGGACAGAGTAATGAAGAATCAGAAAGCTTTTTCCCCCTGCTAATACAGATGTGCTTTCATTTAAGTTATATGAGTAAAATATTCTTTAGTGTGGTATCACGTTCCATCTCTTGAAGAAATATCTCAGATAATTTTTACAAGAGTCTTTTAAGAATATACAGTGCATATATACCTTAGCGTGATTAGGTCAGAGGAAATAAAGCAAGATTGTAGATATCTGTGATATAATGTAGTAAGCAAATTAATGTTAAACTACTTTTAGTCTGTCTTTCTTGAAACTTTTGATTTAATTTTTAAAGTTGTCTTTTATTGCTCTCTGTAGTTACTTTCTTGAAATTTCCATCATTTGAAGGATTAATGGTGACCAGTTTGTTGTTATTGAACACTGCATTATTAGAGTTGAAGTCTCCAGCTAGCCTGAAAAAAAATCAAGCCTCTTCATAGCTCAGCCTCTGAGCTTCCTTCTTAGGCACAAAACCTGTGGGTATTACCATAGTATATGAAATGCAAGCTGCTCTACATTTCAGGTGCATGTGTATATCTATCAGTCTTTCCCACCTGTCCTTGGTGGATAGGAGGTTGTGATAGAAAATTACTGATTTTAAAATGCTGGAGGATTTGAAGATATACTTTCTCCTTAAGTAAGGTGATTTGTACTCATAATGGGAGAAGCAAAATACCTTATCACTGATTGTAAGCTACTGTGCTTCAATTTTATCTCCACAACACACATCTGTTGTCAGTACTGCTGTCTTCATTTTAGAGAAGACCAGGCTGAGTCCTACAGAATCAGGTATCTTATCTTGTCCAAGGTCATACCGCTAGGAAGTGAAAGAGCTGAGCTTCAAATTTATATCTCCTTGACCCCAGAGTTCATGCCTTTTCTACCTAAGGAACACTGTTTCTTATATTGCAGGTAATTGAAATTATGTTTGTATATTTTTCCCCAAAGTGCTCACTGGGGAGATTCAAAGATCAAGACATAAGCTTTTATTCACTTGTGGCATTTCTTCAAGAACCATTTGAGACTTTTACTTTGAAATGCATTTAAGTAGGCATGGCTTTGACTGACCAAGGTGAAGTGCAGTTTTATTAGTGAAGAATATCAATGAGTTGTTGAGACTAATAATTCTGTGGAGCAACATTATAAAGAACAACAATATGCCATTTAATGAGTGATGTTTATTTCAGTCATGGAAAATTTAAACATATGGAATATTTTTTAAACAATGTCATATTTATGTTTCTTCTTTCTAACAGGAAATAGTATATCATTTGAAATGTATGTAAAAGTTTTTATATTCATGCATATATTTTTATTTCACTAGCACATTATCAAGGTTATAGTATTCAAATAAAAAATTCTTGATAGTTCTCTGTGATGAAAAATTTACCATGTTTGTTTTTTTTTAATATTTTAACACACCATTTGGTTCAGATTTTTTTTTTTTTGTGGCAGAGACAGAGAGTCAGAGAGAAGGACAGATAGGGACCGATAGACAGGAACATCAATTCTTCATTGCGGCTCCTTAGTTGTTCATTGATTGCTTTCTCATATGTGCCTTGACCATGGGCCTTCAGCAGACCGAGTGACCCCTTGCTTGAGCCAGCGACCCTGAGTTCAAGCTGGTGAGCTTTGCTCAAACCAGATGAGCCCGTGCTCAAGCTGGCGGGTGACCTCTGGTCTCGAACCTGGGTTCTCCGCATCCCAGTTCAACGCTTTATCCACTGTGCCACTGCCTGGTCAAGCTACCATGTTATTTAATAATAACATTATTTTATCCCTCTTAATGGATTTATTCTTTAAAGAAAGGTTGTAGAAACCTTGCTGGTTCACAGGCATATAGCTTTACTCTACTGTTTTGGTTTTTCTTTGGGTGTGGAGTATATACAATTGTGAGAAAATAGTCAAGGCATGCAACAGTGTCTCAAGAAATTCTATCCTAAGAAAATTTATAACACTAGGGAATTGAGATTTGAATGTGAATGTGCTTTCTTATAAATATGAATTCATTGGAGGCATTGATAGCTGCTGAATTTATTTTTTTAGGTGAGAGGAGGGGAGATAGTGAGGCAGGCTCCTGCATGCGCCTAGACTGGGATCCTCCTGGTGACCCCATCTGGGGCTGATGCTCGAGTACTGTGCTATTTTTAGTGCCTGAGGCTAATGCCTTGAGTATTGAACTATTTTTACCACCCTAGGCTGATGTGCTCCAATTGAGCTATCCTTAGTCCCCAGTGGCATGTTCAAGCCACTGGCTCTGGAGGGGGGAGGGGAAGGAGAAGCAGATGGTCACTTCTCCTGTGTACCCTGACCAGGAATTGAACCAAGTTGTCCATGTGCTGGGCTGACACTCTATCTACTGAGCCACTGGCCAGGACCGTTGCAGCTGAACTTAAACATGGATTAACATGAGAATTACAGAATCAGAGGATTTTTGAACTGCAAAGGGCCTTACAAATGAAGGGCTCTTGGAGTGAAAGACTGTCCAAGATTAGATACAATTGTAGATCAAGCCAGTTGTAAGATGACTGAATCAGATCAAAGCCATTTCAACAAGGAAGGAAGTGGTCACAGCCGGAGAGGTGTTTAAACTTCCTAGGGTAGGAGAAAAAACTGAGTCATGTGGAAGTAATCTTCGGGCATGGAGAAAACAGAAATCAGAAAAATAAAACATCCTTTATGTCTCTTGCTAACATGGATGATGCAAAACTATGAATTACAAAAATACAAAACTTAAGTATTATATGCCTTTTTAAAAAGTGGGACAAGCCTATTTAAAAAAATAATGTATAACTTATTTGTATTTGTTTTCTGGGTATAATACTTTGACTTTTTATTTAAAAATCTTTATGCATATATAATTGTGTTAAAAATATACTTTTTGCTTATTATCTAGAATCTGTGACAGTTTGAAGGGCCAATGAGTATTCTCATCATTGAAGCATTCTATGGAGGGTCCCATAAGCAGCTGGTGGACCTGCTCCAAGAAGAATTGGAAAAGTGTGTCCTTTGTACTCTTCCTGCAAAGAAGTGGCATTGGAGAGCACGGACAGCGGCTTTATACTTCTCTCAGAGTATTCCCATCAGTGAGCATTACAGGTAATTAGAGCGCAGGCTGTGTCTTTAGCCTGTTTGTTTGTTTGTTTGTTTTTTTTCTGAAGCTGGAAACGGGGAGAGACAATCAGACAGACTCCCCGCATGCGCCCAACCGGGATCCACCCGGCACGCCCGCCAGGGGCGGATGCTCTGCCCCTCCGGGGCGCCGCTCTGCGGTGACCAGAGCCACTCTAGCGCCTGGGGCAGAGACCAAGGAGCCATCCCCAGCGCCCGGGCCATCTTTGCTCCAATGGAGCCTCGGCTGCGGGAGGGGAAGAGAGACAGAGAGGAAGGAGGGGAGGGGGTGGAGAAGCAAATGGGCGCTTCTCCTATGTGCCCTGGCCGGGAATTGATCCTGGGTCCCCTGCACACCAGGCCGACGCTCTACCGCTGAGCCAACCGGCCAGGGCTAACCTGTTTTTAATGTACCTATATAAGGATATTGCTTCTCCATTGTCCATGAGACTTTCTCCAATCATGGAATTGATCAGTATGACTAGAGTACAGATAGCAGAACAGCAGAGTACATTACTATACCCTGAGGACACGTGGTTGATAGAAAAGTGACCACATTTAGAACATATATGCCTTTCCTCACCTGTCTTGTGATTTTTATCACATGCACAAATATGGGTATGACTGACATTTTTTGGTCTGAGAGAATTTATCTTGGGTACATTTTTTAAAAAATGGATATGAGCAAAGTCTGTGCCCTTATAGGGTTTAAAGACTATTGAAGTAGAGATAGACATGTACATGCAATGAGAGTATGAAAAATAAATAAACTGGTTTTTACCATGAGAAACTGAAGGTAGCTTTGTATAGTTGGCAGCCTTTGCTTAATCTTGAAGGATGAGTGGATTTTAGGGACACAGACCTTCCTTCAGAATTCTGATTTGTTATGAAATGGGAACTAAGGGCATCTGTTATAAAGTCTTACGGGACCCAGTGAAAAGATGGATGAGAAATACTGATTACAGTTTTAGGAGGAACAAGTATTCTCTATTTGTGGGTACTGACTGCTATGTGTTTCCTGTTTCCTGATTGTTAAATAGTGAAAGATTATCCTGCTTTGGCTTGCATAGCTGATCTTCTTGTCATTCTGGGTAGGACTGCATGGGTTTAGGCAGGAGTGGGAGTGCCAGGCTGATAATTAGTGGAGTAGAGCAGACAGGTTGTTAGAGAAAGGGCACGTTGCAAGCTGCAGTGCCCACCTGGGCTTCTGATGCTTGCTTGTAAGGTGGAATAGTGAGCGTGAAACAGGAGCTTGAAATTGAAATGTAGGTTGCTGTCCTTAGTAGCAGTTTGGGGAATTGCAAGAATAATCCTTTTGGTGTATGAAAACCATGCATCATCTCTAAGAATTCAGATTGTCACATGGAATAAGTAGTAAGCACTCAAGTCATATTGCTTGGGATTTTAAAGGTAAAGTGCTATTTGGGGGCATTTTTTTTTGTATTTTTTTCAATCTAAACTATTTTTCTTACATAATTTAATATTTTATATTCTGATATGACTAAGTGAATATTGTTGAGTTACTAATAGTAGGAGAAAACTTAATGAATGTATCGGTATAAAAGTTTTAAAGGCAAGGCTAAGGCTACTGCTGTATTAAACTATGACTATTTATAGTTGCCTTCACATCTTATTTCATTGTTCTCGCTGCACCACTTGTGTCATATTACTCGAGGTCAAGTAATCTGGTTGACTTTATGGCACATTTTCACTTAACACTACCATTTGGTATAATAAATTTCTACAGTGATTGGAACATTGAAATGAAACATTGCTATGTCTGCTATTAGATTTCATTTTGATTATGTAGCTTCTCAGAATGAAATTATTGTATTACAAATATTTGTATGTGGAAAGCATGCAAACAAACACTGTCCATGGCTTCCTCACTCTCTTTTAGGTCTGAAGTATTCAAGAATAAACATCACATTGCTCTTTGAAGCAGCCTTATTTGGGAAGTAGATTTCTGAAAGATCATGATGTAAAGTTTGCTCTCTGATAGCCTTAACCTCCAGGTCCTAACAGTGATATCTGTGGTCTTCCAGGCTCAGCTGTGGAAGCCGTTCAGTTAACTATATTTTAATCTAATCAGACTTCACTAAAAGATATACATCACCAGTCTAACTTACAGTTATATCTGACCAATGATAACATGTACTCTTTACCAAACAACTGTTTTGAATACTTTAGGACAAATAACAGTCCCCTGAAAACTTGTACTAAGTTAAACAATATGTTCACTCAATCCTACATTGAAGTGCAAGAATAACCTTTTATTACATCAGGTAAATCTGATCTCTGTAGAGACGTTTAAATAAATGAAAAGTTTTTGCTTTTTGATTCCTTCCTTTTTATACATTTGGAAAGTGAGATTATCAAAATTCATAAATAACAAAATGAATAAGCACCAATATTGCCTAGTATGCAAAATTGCTATGAGCAAGTAGGAATGTGTCTGATGAAAAAGACCTTGAATGCAGGTACATATGTCATTTTCTAACTTCACTGTTATAAGCTTGTTGTCTGGAAAAGGTTTCGTTAGTCAAAGGATAAATGCTTCAGCTTAACTAGTCAGTTTGATTCTACTTAATCAAACTGATCTACTAAAAGGATACACTATGATCCACATTTTGGGCTATATAATGTTTTTATAGATTACAAAACCTCCAGAAGTTATTTTTCTGTAAAAGTAGTTGGTAGTTATTATAATTTTTAGGTTATATTAAAGCTTTGCCCTCTAGAAACTTCACAAAAATACAGAAAAATGTTTTTGAGGATGTGCTTTAATTTTGTGCTCTGAAATGTGTGAGTCATTTGTCTCAGGATCAAGCTTTTCAATTTTGTTAAAATATACCTAGGTAGACATCAAAGACATTTTATTCATTTTTTTGTAGTATCTTTATTGAACTGAAAGAATCACTGTTTTCACTCTCAGGATGCTTCCAGTTAAGTTTTCATCCATCCGAGATACTGTGACGGACACCCGGCCGTCTGAACAGCCGCGGTTGTCTTTGGGCGGCTCAGCGCCCAGCCCCTGGGGGAAGCGCGATTGACCTAAGTCGGTTTCGGTGATCCAGTTTGCTGCCAAATTTTCCCAGCTTTCTTTGCAGCAAGGTCTGGTCAGTCACTAGGTTTTGGCAAGTTATGTAAGTGTATGATTTTGGGGTGTTCTTCCAACAAAGTCCTTTTTTTTTTTTTTAAACTTGCGAAAGGAGAAAGCCATCTCTCCTTTCCTGCATTTGAATGTGGTTGTGACGTTTGCAACCCCATGAGGTGACAGGATGAGGACATAGCACCTACGCTGCCAAAATGGACTGATAGAGGCTGGGAAGATCCTGCATTAGACTTCCAGTTTGGAGAATACAGCTATTTGGTCACCTGAAAGGCCTGCATTCTAAGACATCTAAAAATGCTTTGTAAAATGTAACAAATTTTCTTTTAAGTCCATAGCTGAGCAAGGTAAGAAAGGATCTGAATCAGGACCTGGAAATTCGAGTGGTAAACTGGTTTTGAAGCTTTGGTTGCCTAATTGCCATAGAAGGAACCGGTTAACTAAATTGTGTTACGTTCTTGAAATGAAATGTTCTGCAGCCTAATCTGAATTAGGAAGCTTCCAGTGTACCCTTATGGGGACAGTGATGAAAGTAAGGTGCCAAACAGGGTGACTAGGTGGTGTCTGTGATATGAAAAAAGGAGGCTGTAGAGAAACAATGGAAGAATATGCTAGAAATGAATAAAAATAGCTGTCTGAGGATCAGGGTAGCAGAAACTGTCAGTCCCCATGCCCGTTCCCTTTCCTTGTGCCCGGCCAGCCTCCTCCTGCCAGGATCTGCTTCAGGCTGTGAGCAGCTCTCCTCAAATGATTCTCGCCCCTCAGGTGAAATCATTCTGAAGAGTGTGCAGGACAGAAACCATTAACAAAGATTTCTAAGAGAACCTGTAAGTCAGGAAATGCAAAAGCATAATTCTAAATAACTCATGGGCCACAGAAGAAATTATACTGGATACCAAAAAATAGAACTGAATCATAATGATGAACATATTATGTATCACAGAGTGGGTTGCATCTAAAGTGACAGTCACAGCTACATCATCTTTAAGAACTCTATCATTTTTTTCATTGCGATGTGCAGAGCCCTTCTTACTTGAATCTAGGAGTAGTGCTGGGAAGGAAGCTATAAGAAGAGTAAATTAGTGAAATTGAAAGCACATAATATAATTAGGATGAACAAACTTAAAGTAGTTATTTAAAAATAATATAATAGATAAACCACAGGCATGACTGATATTTTTCAAAAGGCATGATTAATTTTTAGAGTGAAATAAATGTAGCTACAGATGTGACACAGATCAATAAAAAGGAGGAAATGCTCTTAATAGTTTTATGTTAATACATTGAAAACTTAGACAAAATGGATAATTTCTTAGAAAAATGTTACTGATAAAATCTCACTCAAAATGAAATAGAAAGTCTGAATGGCACTGTAATCATTAAAGATGTGGATGCATTAGTTAAAAACCTTCCACCTGCCTCTTTTCAAACTTGTGTACATGAAATCAAGTGTCTAGTTTTTAGACTTTCTGTTTCATGTAGCCATAGAAGTCTTAATAGGTGTTGATTCTCATTATGATACCTACCACCTACCACTGACCTTTAAAAAAAATTATTTTTAATGTCCAAGGAATGGTAAGGAAAGCAAATAGTTGGATAGAAAATAAATGTGATGAAAGTTTAGTTGTTTCAAGTAATGCGGGAATGAAATTAAAGCTAAAAGTGGTATTTGATTGTTGATAATTGTATTATGATTTGCCATTTTCTTTAATTGTATCATGACCTTGGTTCTTCACTAAGCAGATTCTCTTTAAGGAATGTGTGATCTTTTTCCCAACATTTTTTTTTTCCCCAAGTGATAGGAGTGGAGATAGAGAGACAGATTCCCGCATGTGCCCTGACTGGGACTTACCCGGCAAACACTATCTGGGGCTGAGGCTCTGCCCATCTGGGGCCATGCTCATAGTGGAGCTATTTTTAGTGCCTGAGGCTGATGCTCCATGGATCATCCTCAGTGCCTTGGGCCAATGCACTTGAACCAGTGGGTGGAGAAGCAGATGGTTGCTTCTCCTGTGTGCCCTGATCAGGAACTGAACCTGGGACATCTACATGCTGGGCCAATACTCTACCACTGAGCCAACTGGCCAGGGACCCCTGTGAGACATTGAATGTAACTTTCTTTGGGAAAATGAACATTTTTAGTGGATATGAATTACCTATGTGTGTTTGTGATTTGTAGCTAGCCCTTATGAAAAAAGGTATGGCAAAATTAGTGCTATATATAATGGTAAATTAATAAGGAAGGTGGTGGTTTGTCAAACAAATCTTTTGTAAATTAGTTATTTAGTTACTTTGTTTAGCAAGTATATCTTGTTTTGGATTATTCTTGTTAAAAATATAATCTGCATAATATAATACTTGAAGTAAAACATCTTTTCAATAAAATATACCTTTCTGAATAATTTAATATATTTTAATCATGAAAACACCTTTTTATTAGTGTGCATCATAGTTGGGAGTATAAAAGTAAATGATGGCTTAAGAATTTATAGGTAGGTGAAGTGTTGTCAGGCTTTCCTAAGGTAGTCATTTTACATCTCTACAGTAACCAGAATAAGATTTAGTGCGATTAAATACTAGAAACAACAGCTAGCATATTGAACACTTGTTATGTAGTTGACATTCTACAATCCTGAAAGTTAGATATTGTTTTTCTGGTTCAATGGGGGAAGAATCTGAAGCTTAGAGAGAGTTAGGTTACTTGCACAGGTTACACAGATAGTTAATGGTCTGTATGTGATTTGAACTCGTATCTGGCTACCTGCTGGTGCCGTACACTGTTCATTCCTTTTACTTTTTAATTTTTTTTCATTTTTCCAAAGCTGGAAAGGGGGAGGCAGTCAGACAAACTCCTGCATGCACCCGACCGGGATCCACCTGGCATGCCCACCAGGGGGCGATGCTCTGCCCATCTGGGGCGTCGCTCTGTTGCATCCAGAGCCATTCTAGCGCCTGAGGCAGAGGCCACAGAGCCATCCTCAGCGCCCGGGCCATCTTTGCTCCAATGGAGCCTCGGCAGCGGGAGGGGAAGAGAGAGATAGAGAGGAAGGAGAGGGGGAGGGGTGGAGAAGCAGTTGGGCGCTTCTCCTGTGTGCCCTGGCCGGGAATTGAACCCAGGACTCCTTCATGCCAGGCCGATGCTCTACTACTGAGCAACTGGCCAGGGCCTAAAATAAATTTTAAAAAAATAAAAGAAATGGGCCCTGGCCGGTTGGCTCAGCGGTAGAGCGTCAGCCTAGCATGCAGGAGTCCTGGGTTCGATTCCCAGTCAGGGCACACAGGAGAAGCGCCCATCTGCTTTTCCACCCTTCCTCTTCTCCTTTCTATCTCTCTCTTCCCCTCCTGCAGCCAAGGCTCTATTGGAGCAAAGTTGGCCTGGGTTATAAGGATGGCTCCATGGCCTCTGCCTCAGGCGCTAGAATGACTCTAGCCTAAACTGAGCAAAGCCCAAGAGGGGCAGAGCATCGCCCCCTGGTGGGCGTGCCCAGTGAATCTCGGTCGGGCACATGCAGGAGTCTGTGTCTGCCTCCCCACTTCTAACTTTGGAAAAATAAAAAAAAATTTAATTTTTATATTTAATTTGAATTTATCATCTGTATATTGTATTGTGTCTTCACCACCCCAAATCAAGTTTCCTCTATCACCATTTATACCCCCTCTACCCTCTTCTGCCTCCTCCCAGCCCCTTTCTTTCTAGTAATCACCATTATTGCCATTGGTGTCTATGAGTTTTTTTGTTGTTGCTTTTGTTTTTCTTAATCCTTTTTTACCCAGTTCCCCAATCCTCTTTCCTCTCACAGCTGTTGGTCTCTTCTCTGAATCTGAGTCTTTTCTATTTTGTGTGTTTATTTTGTTCATTAGATTCCACATGTAAGTGAAATCATATGGTATTTGTCTTTCTCTGACTGGCTTATTTTACCTAGCATTATAGTCTGTATGTCCATCAATGTTGTTGCAAAGGTAAGATTTCCTTCTTTTTTATAACTGAGTAATATTTCATTGTGTAATACTGATGGGCACTTGGGCTTATTCCAAATCTTGGCTATTGTAAATAATGCTGCAGTGAGCATAGTGCTGCTATGCACTGATTTTTCTGAATCAATGTTTCATGCTTGTTCAGATATATTCCCAGAAGTGGATTACTGGATCACAAGGCAGTTCCATTTTTAATTTTTTGAGGTAACTCCATACTGTTTTACACAGCGGTTGCACCAATCTGCATTCCCACCAACAGTGCATGAGGATTGCCTTTACTCCATATTCCTGCCAGCTCTTGTTTGTTGGTTTATTGATAATAGCTATTCTGAAAGTTGAGAGGTGATACCTTTTTTTTTTTTTAATTAAGTGAGAGACAGGGAGGCAGAGACAGACTTTACATGAGCCCCAACCGGATCTAACCAGCAAGACCCCTACTAGGCGATGCTCTGCCCGTCTGGGCCGCTGCATCATTGCTCGACAGCTGAGCTATTTTAGTGCCTGAGGCAGAGGCCATGGAGCCATCCTCAGAGCCTGGGGCCAACTATGATTGAACCATTCAAGCCATGGCTATGGGAGGGGAAGATGAGGAGAGAGGAGGGATGGAAAAACAGATGGTTGCTTCTGTATGACCTGACCAGGAAGCAAACCCTGGACTTCACACACCGGGCTGATGCTCTACCACTGAGCCAACTAGCCAGGGCCTCATTGTGGTTTTAATTTGCATCTCGCTCATGATCAGTGACATGAAATGTCTTTTTGTATTTTTGTTGACCATCTCTATGTCTTCTTTGGAGAAGTAAGTGTCTTTTCAGGTCCTTTGCCATTTTTTTTTTTAACCTGGGCTGGAAGCTGGGAACCAGGAGCTTTAATAGATTTGTGAATCTGATTTTCTTATTTTCCTTCAGCACATTTCTCTAGTTTTCAGCCATGGATGTCACAAGTTATTTGAATTTTCTTCTTTTTTTTCTTCTGAGGTTTTTCCTTTAAATCCAAATAAAATACTACATATATATAATATATATATTTAAATCATTGAGTAGACTCATGACTACACAAATAACATTCTCTGTTTAGAATGCTCAATACCTGCCATTCCTGAATTATCCTCACACTGGTGTGCTGTGAAGTTCTTGGATTGATTCATGGACTTGGCTAGAGGCGGCGGCATTCCAGTACTGCCCTGCTCACTTCTCTTATATCATTACCAGTTGTGTGCACTTGGGATTTGGATGATGTTCTGACACTGCATAAATTACATTGTCAGTAGGTGCAGTTTAGCATCCCATAGTTTCGCCAACATGTGACTGCTCCATTTATGAAAATTGGCCGAGAGTTTCCCTGTGGCTGTGGCCCACCAACCAGCTTCCCTGTCCTATTCATAATTGTAGGATTCTCATTTGGTTTGTTTCTACCAATCTGCTCTTCTGTCTAGGCAACGCACACTGCAGTTTCCCAGTGTTTACAGAGAGTTAGGGCTTTGTCCACAATATTTCATCTAGCGAAGTCTCCTGTGTTGTTCAGTTTAGTCATGTGGACTTTATGTTGAAAATGCAGCTTACCACAATACTGCAGAAACAGAACAGTGCTGCAAACTCAAACCCGAGCCATTCAGTCTCTCTCTGTTTCTGAGTCTCCCTCAGTCTGTCTCTCTCCTCTCTTTCTCTCTTCTCTTTCGCATACACACACGAATGACTTACCTTTAAATTATCCCAACAACTCTTCATTGTAAAACTGGGAATTAACCCTGTCACCATGCTTCCTAAAGATTGGTTTCCAGACTTGATCTTTGTTACTTTGTCAGTACCCTCAAGAAGGTAAACAATCTAGTAGCAGGGAAAAAAAGTTTTCTTGTTATGAAGTTTATAGTTTATTCTCACAAGTTGCTAATTTAGAAGTGTTTGGCTAGTTAAGTTAGTAGCTAACACTGTGAACTCACTGCTTCCAAAGTATTAAGCATAGCAGTGCAACTTCAAGTGTGTATTTCTAATATCTTTTCTAATGTATTTTTTAATTAAATATCATATTTATAATTCCCAAGTAATGGTTCATATTCAGAAAGACTGTACCTTAAAGACCTCTAGGGTCAATCTCCCATATATTAATAGTTACCCTTCTGAGAGAAGGAGGGAGACAGGAAGAGAGGGGGGAGGAAAGAGATGAGAAGCATCCACTTGTGTGTGGTTGCTTCACTTTAGTTGTTCATTGCTTCTCATATGCGCCTTGACCAGGGAGCTCAAGCCAAGCCAGTGACCCCCGGATCATGTTGATGATCCCATGCTCAAAATCATTTTTGTGTGTGTGTGTTTATTTTTCCGAAGTTGGAAGTGGAGAAGCAGTCAGACAGACTCCTGCATGCACCCGACTCGGATCCACCCGGCACGCCCACCAGGGGGCGATGCTCTGCTCATCTTGGGGCGTTGCTCTGCCACAATCAGAGCCACTCTAGCGCCTGAGGCAGAGGCCACAGAGCCATCCTCAGCGCCCGTGCAAACTTTGCTCCAATGGAACCTTGGCTGCAGGAGGGGAAGAGAGAGACAGAGAGGAAGGAGAGGGGGAGGAGTGGAGAAGCAGATGGGCGCTTCTCCTGTGTGCCCTGGCCGGGAATTGAACCCGGGACTCCTGCATGCCAGGCTGACGCTCTACCACTGAGCCAACTGGCCAGGGCTAAAATAATTATTTTTAATGAATGAGATGTAAAAGGTATAATGCCCCTAAGTGGACAGGAAATGTACTATTGTGTAAAAGAGCTCTGGCTGTTGGGTAAGGGCCATGATAATTTGCTTTTGGATATAACATACTCATTTTTGACATAATCAAAATTATGAGCCTAATCTTAGAGTGCTGCTAATCTATTTGTTTTTAGGTGTTGAGTGTCTTTGCCATATTTTGTTTTCATAGCCTGGAAAACACCTTTAGGAAATGAAAGGTATTTTTATTGTATTTCCAGTCCCAAAATTTATATCTTTTTTTACTTGAGAAAAGAAGATGTGTGCTTTTATAAGAACTCAGTCAGTGCAAACATGTTTCTTCTGGAGCTGTGGAGGGTGTGCACAGGTCCTGGTCTGGCTGACTCCTTCAGGGCCTCTGAAGGTGTGGCTTTAGTCCGTGCCTTTCCTTTCCTTAGGTCTCCCTCTTAGAGAAATCTTCATGCTGCCTGTTCCCTGGGGGTCAGATTTGGGCTCCTCGCTGCTGCTGGAAACATTGTCCTGTCCATTAAATGACTCATTCTTGTCCATCTTTCCTGCCTTCACACTCCTCTGTGGTTCATTCACATGATGGACCAGCCAGCCCACAGAGATAACGGCAGGCGAGAGGCTGGGCTGGATCAGGCCTGGTGCTCACAAAACAACATTCATGTCCCTTTCTTATGTCTTTTTAAAGAACATAGTCCTTTATTCTAGTGATTTTTTCCCTGTAAAGTCTTTTCTATATTTTGCTTTATTTACCACCTTTTGCTGACAATTAAAATTTAAACCCCTCTCTTTTTTAGGAGAAACTCTTGGTGATTAAATATGTGTAATAGAGGGTTGGGAGGGTTAGTTGGTTTGGCCTAAATCCCCCTATCTTGTGGCTCTTTTCTAAGCCTGTTTCCTGTTGTTTTCTCTCATCAGCAGTTAGTAAGAGCTTCTACACTAATGGCAGTGCCTATGCTAACACTGGTGCTATTAGGCCAAACTTGACAAACTTGGAAACACCATGTTGGCATATGGTAAGTGTCTAGTAAACTGTTTGTTGCTTGAAGGAAAGCATTGTGCCTAATTCCATTTGTTAATACTCATAGCCTTGATTAAATAATCCTTGATTGAAAACCATCATTGTATCTGTGAAAATCTGTGTCACATCAGGATTTGCCGGACCCTGCCCACTTTCCAGCCTCATCCCTTGCTCCAGGCGTCTCATGCGTCAGCTGCAGTAGTCGCACTGGCCTTGTTCACTCTGCAATGCCAAGCTCCGTCCTCCCCAGGTCCCGTTGCTGCTGGCTGGTCGCTAGCTGGCAACACTAAGCCACGCCTCCTCCTTGCCTTGCCTGCTCTGCTTATTCCTTTACCCGTCCTTCAAGTCTCAGCTCAACTTTCACCTTCTCAGCAGGCCCTTCCTGACCACCCCCTCCCTCTAAGACAAGCCCTCTGTTTCAGCATCCTTTATTTCCCCTCTGTAATAATGTGATCTACAATTGGTAATTATTTTGTCTGTTTGATTTATTTTCTTTTTTATTATTCTGTAAGTTCCGTATATGACAAGGGCCACATTTATCTTCTTTATCGTTATTATCCTCAGTGCCTGTATGCTTGCTACCTAGCAAATAGTAGCTGCTGAGTAAATATGGTTGAATGAATGATTTCATTCCTGTGGATTTGTAAATGCAAACAAAATACAGTTGTAATTGGCTTTGTTAATTTGCTATTTTCTGCATTGGTACTACTAGTATCATGAGTTGGGTGTTCTCTCTTGTACACAGAAACTGCTTAGAAACATTTGAGGGCCTGTGTTAGTCAGTTTTATGGGATTAAACTAAAGAATTCCATACATATTTATTCACTTATTTTTATGGGTTATATTAATCATACTATGAAATCAGTCATCTTTCATTATGTAAATTTGGATAAAAGAAAATACAATTTTTTGAAATTTCCCCAGGATAAATGTGTTTCTAGAAAAAAAATGTTTTTAGTTTAGGAAACTTTATAGAACCTAGAATGTACCTGTAGTATTTTGTAAAATGTCACATGATTGTTGTTTAAGGCTTTTTAATTTTAGCAGTGGCCACCCATGAGCAGTGGCCTTTTAATTTATGGTGCAGAAACTGTAGGATAAATGACAAATTAGAATTTGGCCCCAAAGAGATATTTTGCTTGGACTCTGCAGTTATTTAAGCATTTAAAATTTTTTTTAATGCTTTTAGATTTATATAGATATTTTGTTTTATTCATAGACACAACTAGTTGCCATTGCTTTATACTAACCTCCAGTTTAGGGTTACTTAACTGGCTCACTTAGGGCTTTGTGTTTATAGCTTCTTGTTTAGACTCTATCCAAGAATAATTTTTCAAGTGATACTTAATAAAATATATTTAGATGCATGTATACATAAAATAGTTTACTATAATAATACAAATCACCTGTGTTTGAAAGAAACAACAGGGGATATGTCTTGAGTTCTAATATCAGCTCTGCCATAAATTGTTTGGCCTTGGAAAAGTCACTTTTTCACCTGAGGGTCTTATTTTTTTCATCTGTAGCTGAAGGTTTTGATTTCCTCTATTGAGCTCTATGATGTCGTGAACAAGGAACTGAGATAAAGATTTAAGGAATTCTAACTTAAGAGACAAATCCATTCTCTTATTCAGCTTTCTCAATCACTGCTTCATCTAACACAGTAATTATGTCCTTGTCTTATTTGTATACCTTCTTGCATGTTTAGCTTTTATTTTTAGAGTTAGAGACTCTTGGATAACATTTTTTTTCTAGTAGGGCTTCTATCTTTTAAGTTGCTCTGCTGTGACTTATTGTTCAGATCTCTTGGTTAAGCCTCAGATTTCATAATTTTTTGCCTTCAAAGAGATGGTGTTTGGCCTTTATGTTAGCCATCAGTCTGTACCGGGCATGGGACATAGGACATGCACATTAAAGGCTGAAGAAGTTACTATAGAACTCAAACCAAGAGAGCAGCATGCACTGAAGAAGTACAGAGGACAGAGTCTACTTCTCATTCAGGAAGTTCTAGGGTAGACATGAATTAAAGGTATTGATAGATGGAGACAAAATGGAAGAGTGCTGTAGGAGAAGGAGGTGTTGTGAACAAAGGTATTAATGCTTTGAAAAAGTGAGAAATCTTTGGAAGTCTCAAACATCTTGGTTCAGCATGACCATATTCTGAGTTAGAAAGAGTCCTGGGACATTAGGTTGGGATGACCAGGCAGATTTTATCTACTTCGTGTACTCTCTTGAATTCAAGGTTAAGGGTTTGGGGATTGTTCACTTGAGGTTTTAATTTTCTTTGAAGGCTCTGTTACTCAGAAACCTATTCATTACACATGATAGAGATTCAGTTCAAAGTCACTTAAACATAAAGGAATATATGGGTCGTATAACTTCAAGTCCCAGAGCAGTTGACTCCAGTGCATTGATCTCATTAGGCACCTTGAATTCTTGACTCTTGTTTCCCCTGGCTTGGCTGTGTTCTGGCGCAGGCTCTCTCCCTGGGGCTCTCCCCCACAGCTAAGTGTATATCCCCCCACCTTGTTAGCCTACCTGAAAGAGAGTACTTCTCTTTTGACAGTTTGAACAAAAGTCCCGAAATGAGCCCTGGCCGTTGGCTCAGTGGTAGAGCATCGACCTGGCGTGCAGAAGTCCCGGGTTCGATTCCCGGCCAGGGCACACAGGAGAAGCGCCCATCTGCTTCTCCACCCCTCCCCCTCTCCTTCCTCTCTGTCTCTCTCTTCCCCTCCTGCAGCGAGGCTCCATTGGAGCAAAGATGGCCTGGGCGCTGGGGATGGCTCCTTGGCCTCTGCCCCAGGCGCTGGAGTGGCTCTGGTAGCAACAGAGTGACGCCCGGGAGGGCAGAGCGTCGCCCCCTGGTGGGCGTGCCGGGTGGATCCCGGGTGGGCGCATGTGGGAGTCTGTCTGACTGTCTCTCCCCGTTTCCAGCTTCAGAAAAATACCAAAAAAAAAAAAAAAAGAAAAAAAAGGCCCGGAATGACTGAAAATCCCCCCCTCCCTTTTTTTTCTTAATCATGTGGTCTTTGAAGGTGTTACTGTGTGGCAAAAGGAATCTAATATAGTGGGCCAGGCCTGGGTCACATGACCATTTGGAATCAGAAAGTATGGTCAGTCTATTCAAACTATATGATTTGAGTGCAGGAAAGCAAAAGGAAAATTACATCACTGTTATATGAAGAAGGGAAACTATGCTTTACAGGCAAAAAAGAAAAAATAGCGCTAGTCAGACATGAGAGGGTAGTAAGAAAAATTGTACATAGGATGATTATTACAGCAGTGTAGGCTGCAGACCATGGCTAAGGGTAGAGATATTCATTGGACTCTAAACATAATGGAGAATAGTGAGATTCTCAGTGAGAACAATAATGGGAATGAGAAGTAATGAAGGGACTAGCACAATGAATGACACTGGTTTGCATTTTATTAGTTATACGTCTAGGAGCTGAACTGAAACTTACTTTTATCTTTTCTATGAGAACAGAATTTGGGATCAAATTAATTTAGTCAAAATCACAGAGATCACATTTAAACTATATTAGTGGTTATAATTATTTTAAAAATAGCTATGCTATTGTCAATCATTAATATTTACCCATTAAATTAGATCAGTGGGTTTACTTTGGTAGCATTTTAGATACTCCAGGTCCTTAAATGTTGTAGCAAAATTTCCTTTCTTTAAAAATTTAATGTAACACTGCCTCTTTTCTCTATTTCAATAAAATTCGTAACATAATATATACATATAGCCATGTACTCTTTATATATGTGTGTGTTTGATGTATATGCACACAATCACTAAATATATTACCTGGTATTGACTCCCATAGCTTATCCCTCTCCCCACCCTCCAGGTATTAAGTACATCTGTAGAGTTCTTATGTTACAAACCAAAGTCAAAATAAATAAATCTTGGGGTTGCAGCTCTGCACAGTATCCGGTTCAGAAACGTCAGTCTCTTCTTCAGCGGTCTGGATTAGTGAGGCATACGTCAGAAGGGCACACACTGAGTGTCAGACAGAAATGATGAAAAGGTGAATAGGGCAGTGTGCTTTAAGAACTAAATTTTTTCTTGTGGATACAGTTCTATTTTTATTTTTTTTTAGTATTTGGACAATTTGAATAAGCATTTCTAATGCGGTCATATATGTACTGATATATTTCTAGGGAAATCCCTTATGCTTGGTAAACCTGCCTTTCATGACCGTAGGAGATCTGAAATATAGGGGTTTTTAGCCCATGCGTTCTCTGTGTGTCCAGCGTTGATACAGGCACTTACTTGTGTACAAATGGTTTTGGTGGGTTTCAAGGCTCTCAGAAAATGAAAGTGGCAAAGAATGTAAACTAGTTTTTGCCACTGTTATTTGCATGTTGTGTATGTGTGTGTACACATTCAGATGCAGTGGTTCGTAGCTTTAATTTTGTAATATTGTTGAGTCTTCAATTTTTAAAAGAAAATTCAAAAATTTAAAACAAAAACATAGTTCACTTTTATTTATTTTTCTGTACCATATTTTGAGGATTGCTGCCAGGAAACCGAGTGATAGCTCAGTGTCATTACCACAAAAGTGTAGGGATCCTTGATTCCTGCTATTGGTGGAAATGAAGCGATTAAACTCAGGCGTTCATATTGAGTGAGCGGTAGAACTATAGAATTATTTGAATAGCAGTATTTTTATTTTTTTCAAGTGTTCAAAAATATTTACTGTCATCCACATTTTATTTGCAGTATTTTTTGGACTGTAGAAAAAGTAAGAGAAGCAGAGGTTAAGAATTGAGGTCTTGCTTGCTCTGAAATTTGAGTATCATTTAATATGTAAGCAGAGTTTATGCAAGTAGTCATTTTCTTTGTCTGATTTTGGTATTTAGAATGGAAAATAGAAAAAAGATACTACATACGCACGAGAAGTAGAACAGTGGCAATTTTAGACTTGAACTACCTGAAAAGATTCAGACTTTTAGAAACTTAATCTTCATATTTGTCTTCTTTCAATCAGTTTCATATTAGATAAAATGTTGGCAGATGGTAGTGATCCACTTGAACGGTGTTTTCTTTATTTCTTTTCCATGGAAAAAAACTCCCAGAAAACTTTTGTTCTTTAATATGTTCAGCATGCATATGTTTTACATGTATTAACTAGTATTAAAAATGCAGTTCCTAATTAGATGTCTAAATCTGCGAGGAGCTGTGGTGAGTCCCAGCCTTTTAGAATTATTAAAAGGAAGGTTTGATGAGTAGGGTTTTCTTTTTGCTATTGCATCCTTCAGCCCTCTCTGGACTCAAACTAGAGAATTTGTATTACCATTTTTTCTCAGCTGTGATGTTCCAGGTTTTCTACTGGTTCTTATTTTTATGATAAACCCTTAAGATACTGATTATAGCAAAACTTGGAGAATTCAGGATATTTACATTCTATTATGACCTGTTTTATATTATAACAAAAAGCTAATGCTTTTGTTATTGTTTAAGGGAATAGGCTTTTTGGGTGGGCACAATTCTGTCTTAGGTTTTAGAAATATTGTAGAAAATCTCTAACATAATAAGGTGTATCCTAGTTTATTTGATATTTTTGTTTTACATTTTATGAAGGAGGGAGGGGGTTCAGGGGAAATCCTTTCTCTCCGCATTTGTCTGTATGAGTCACCTGAAGTCTTCCTTCTAATAGAGAATAATGAAATTGTGCCATATGAATCAGTATTTCCATATTTGCAATTTAGAATATTCATTTTGAAGTCATCAGCATTCATTTTCATTTCTGTTTTACTTTTCAAATTTTCATACAGCCGTTTTATTTTTTTTAGGAGATAAGCACATCAAACCAAGGATGACTTCTATTTTTCATAGACCTGGAGTGTCAATTGCTCTCTCACTTACTCTGTTTTACTTACTAATGTGGTATTTGTTCACAACTCCAAACCACAGACGAGGCACATAGATAGTGACTAATCCTAACTTACAAAAACTTGCCCACATAGTGTGAATTCCTTCAGTGTTTGGGTATTCCTCCCTTGTACCTAGTAGACATATTACGTAGTCACTCTGAGGGCATAAGAAAGAGCACTGGATCAGAAATCAGAGAGACTGAGCTCAAGGCCCAGGTCAGCTACTCAGCTATATAAAAGCAAATCACTCTCATTTTATGTCTTCATCTGCACAACAGTTAAAATAAAAAATAATACCATTCTCTAGGCGTTAGTTTATTTTAAAAGAAGAGATGAGATGAAATTAGTATTTTAATAAAAGCATAATGTTTAAAAAGTATTTAAACATATTATGGCCAAAGCCATAATATGCTGCTACATTTGTTCTTCAATATAAGTGGTTTATAGTGATAGAGCGAAAAAAAATGATAGAGTATGTATTATTTGCAGATATTTTTGGTCTTTATTTCAGTTCTGGTATCAGTTTTTTTGAATTATAGCTAATAGCAACAACCAAATATGCTAGTGGGTAGTGGTAATGAATTAAAATAGTGGTCATGCTTATTCTAGAATTAGAAAAGTGAATTAATTCATTATTTCATCATTTTTTTCAACTAACATTTGTGTATTGACTCCTACTTTGTAAGGTTCTTTCCTAGGTACTTCATTTTGCAGTGTGTGAATGGATGCTGTTTATGCAAAGGTAGAACAGACGGTGGTTGACTTGCACTCCTATTGCGTGAGCACTGACATGTACTTAGAGAGGAAAAGGTGTACAGGTTTCTCTCGCCTCTGACAGTGCCTGGTGCTTTTTAAAGGAAAAGCAGAATTTTATACCTGTGATCAAATGACTATAATTTTCTAAGACACACTATTTATTTTACATATATAGCATCATCTCTTTGTTTAAACCTCAAGGGAAAGAATTATGTGAATGTCTGAGCATGCAGAAATTTCTCACATTAATTTTGCTAAGAGAATAACAGCTGAACATCATAACTGCCACACATAATAGTTAAGTGGGAATCAAAATTGTTATATTCTTGAAGTTGATATGAATTTAGCAAAAATCCTTAAAGTTTCTTATTTACAACAGAAATGGCCATGTCAGGTCAGCTGTGTTACTGGCCACCATGCCAGTGTAGATTCTTTGGCTGGAATATACTTTCAACATATCGTAGACATGTTGAAAGCTTTGTATTAATAGATAATTTTTTTTTTTTTGTATTTTTCTGAAGTTGGAAACGGGGAGGCAGACAGTCTCCCGCATGCGCCTGACCGGGATCCACCTGGCATGCCCACCAGGGGGCGATGCTCTGCCCATCTGGGGCGTCGCTCTGTTGCATCCAGAGCCATTCTAGTGCCTGAGGCAGAGGCCACAGAGCCATCCTCAGCGCCCGGGCCAACTTTGCTCCAGTGGAGCCTTGGCTGCGGGAGGGAAAGAGAGAGACAGAGAGGAAGGAGAGGGGGAGGAGTGGAGAAGCAGATGGGCACTTCTCCTGTGTGCCCTGGCTGGGAATCGAACCCGTGACTCCTGCACGCCAGGCCGACACTCTACCACTGAGCCAACCGGCCAGGGCAGTAGATAAAAATTTTGAAGAGACGTATGTGCATTAGTTTTGCATTTTTTTCCTGTAGAAATAGGCTTTCCTTATTTCCTTTTTTTTTTTTAAGCAAAAGAAACAGAGCAACGGAGAGAGACAGAGAGTTGGACAGACAGAGGAAGGAAGAGTGATGAGAAACATCAACTCTTCATTGTGGTGCTTTAGTTGTTCATTGATTGCTTTCTCATTCATGCCTTGACTGGGGGCTCCTGCCGAGCTAGTGATGTCTTGCTCAAGCCAGTGACTTTGGCCTCAAGCCAGTGACATGGGGTCATGTCTATGATCCACACTCAAGGTGGTGATCCTGCACTCAAGCTGGTGAACCCGAGCTCAAGCTGGCGACCTTGGGGGTTTTGAACCTGGGTCCTCGACGTCTGAGGTTGACTTTCTATCTACTGTGCCACCTCCTGGTTAGACTCCTTCTTACTCCTTTCAAAGCTCTCCAGAGTTTTACCTTTGCCGTCCGGGCTGAAGGTAAAACATGCTGCAGCAGAGATGGAGAAGTATGTTTTGACCACCATGTTGCAGAAGGTGATGCCTTACCTGCTCACTTAACTTTCTTCTTTTTTCATAGATATTTTATTTAAATTATTTCTTATACTTAGTAAAAGAGTTAAGATAAATGTTCTGAATAACTTACAATCCATTCTCCATTTCTCCCCTTCCAGATCATTCTAAATGTTCTTTTCATCCCTTCTTGCCAAACTACTTCTAGGGTTTTACCAGAGCAGCTCACTAGTAACAAACAGTTCTGAATAGCTGTTAAAAATGTTTTACTTTCTGTCACTGCTGTGTAGTATTGCCTATTCAGTTATATTTGATCAGTAGCAGTGATGATGAAAAAGTGTTCAGTCTGTGAGTGGATTAGTGGAAACAGAAAAATTTGTCAAGTAACAGATAATTATCTCATGGACTTTTGAGCAACTGAAATTCAAAAGCAATTATCCGAAGTATAGTTTAAGTTATTTTGGTGTCTTATGATATTTAGTAGCCCCCTTTCTTGAACTTTTATAAGCAAAGGTCATCATAAATTTGCCCAGGAAATATTTAATTATTATTGCTTATTTCTTTGACAGTAGAGGCTTTGTCTTCTCACAATGATTCCCACAGTTTAATTTTTAATTTTCCATAAATATATGTTGGGTGAAAGAATAAATAATGAAGATACTAAGAAATACCAATAAAATTCTTAAAGACATATCGTTCTTGCTATGTGCAGTATTCCCGTTGTATTTATTAGATAAGAGATGCGTCAAAAGACAATGCTGGCTGGTTTTCTAGAATTTAAGACATTTGATTTAACGGTTGACTTACATGTTTTACAAGGTTATGTACTTCCTATTTTCTATTTATTCTTTCTGTCTTGATCTATCCATTGTTCTGGCCTGCATAAAGTAGCTGCTCAGTACTTTTAAAAACATTTACACAAATATGCTTTACTTTAGTAGGAGTAGTCCTTGTATAAGGTCTACCGGAAGGTTCTGTCCGTTTTTGGAATAAAACAAAATACAAATTTTTCTTACTGTCAGTAAATTTTATTAAATAATATAATTGCCATTATTATTAATGATTTCTTGCCAGCGTGAGGGCAATTTGTATATCCCATTTTTGAAAAATGTTTTATCTTTTGATGCGAAAAATTGAACCAGTGCTTGTTTGATATCTTCTTCATTTTTGAATTTTTTGCCCTTCAAAAAATTTTATAAGGACAAAAGCAAGTGATAGTCGGAGGGTGCTGTAAGTCCGAGGAATATGGTGGATGCGACAGACATGCTTCTGTAGCATTTCTTCCTTGTTGAAATTCATAAAAATTACACTGGCGTAAATGAACTTTATCAGTAGCCATGGGTACACTATCGCTTCACACATAAGACTAACGTGAATCAATTTTGTTTTAGTTATTTTGCTACGTCAGTATGTATACATTAAGTGATAAAAATAGAGGCACACATGCGTCAAATAAACATGTGCTTACGTGTCGAAACTTGTTGTGATAGAAACGGACAGAACTTTCCGGTAGACCTTACATTTTTACTAAGGATATGACTGCTCTTAGGCAGTCATGTTTTGCATATGACCATGTCCTCTGGCTATAGTTGATTGGGGATGATGTAGCTCCTCACCCAGGAACAGCCAAATCACCAGTATGTAGGTACAGTGTGACATGTCTTTATGAGAAAAGATCATTCATACCAGTTAGACTTCTTTGTGGGACTTTGAATGAAGATGAATGAAGAAATATATAAACTGGAAAAGTAAGTGGCAGGATGTACAGGCTAAGGCTGTGAGGTAGAACCTGGATAGGACATAATGGGGCAGGTGCCAGTAGCCACGATGAGTAAGCAGAAGTAGACTAGGTGAAATAGAGCAAGTATACAGAGAGATGAGATGTTATGGAAAGAAAAGAACTTGTGTCCTCTGTGAAGGAGACAATGGAAAACATAGCTGGTCCCAGACGTCCTTTAGACAGTGTTACAGTTATGGCTCCAGCCCTTATGGAAAGTTCATTTTATTCGAGATAATTTGTACCCCTGTTTCTTGGTCTTCAAAGAGCCTGACCTAGTTCTTATTAAGGTATCAGTAATTATTAGTGACTTTTTGTATTATCCCAGCTAATATAACGGGGGTCGGGAACCTATGGCTCGCGAGCCAGATGTGGCTCTTTTGATGGCTGCATCTGGCTCGCAGACAAATCTTTAATAAAAAAATAACGTTAAAAATATAAAACATTCTCATGTATTACAATCCATTTCCTACTGCTCATGTTCATGGTTGCGGGTGGCAGAGCCAATCACAGCTGTCCTCCAGGACAACACCAAATTTTTATTGGATAATGTGTAACGTACATGGGTTGTTGTATGGCTCTCAGGGAATTACATTTTAAAATGTGGCATTCATGGCTCTCAGCCAAAATGGTTCCCGACCCCTGTAATATAAGGTTTCTGGAATATATACTTTTTGGATATTATGTTTGGTTTGCTGTAATGAAGGGTCTTGGCATTATCTTCATTTAATTATCAAAGGATTTGAATGTCTGCCAATTATGTTTTCCAACAAAAATATTAATTCATTTACTCATTAGGTTAAAGAATGATCACCTGGTCCTTTCCTTAGATAGTTTTATCCATCTTAAATATTTTCTTTATTTTGGTATGATAACTTGCTTACTGTAGACTTAGTGGATTTCCTATATTTACTTGAATGAGTGACCACATTACGGAAAAATTTAAACATACAAAAGTATAGGGATAGGTGGCCAGTCTTGTTCTATCTAAACTCTGCCTACCTCTTTCCCACTTCAGATTATATGAAAGCAAATTTCCAAGATTCCATTCAATATAATTCAGATTATACTGAAGCAAATTTCTAACTTCGTATTTCATCAAGCATCTCTAAAAGATAAAATCTCTTATGAAATAAAACATAACTGTAACACCTTTATCAATAAAAGGTCTAATTCTAATATCTGTAAAGACTTCTAACCTTAAAACATTTTATTATATTTACTATAAAATAAGACCCTATTATGTAATATATTTACTCTCTTTACTATATGATGGGACTGTATTATATAAGAAAGAAAAGAAGGCAGTCTCCCAGGATCTGGAGAATGCTCATGGTGCTATCCCTATAAAAGCTTCTCTTTATCGGCAGAGCTCAAGTATGGGATTTCTTTTTTTTTTCTTTTTCTTTTTTGAGAAATTGTTAATTGATGTTGGTGTGGTGGGTTACTTAGTATCTTTAATACTTTGTAGTCACTTAATGTTTATTTCTACCTTTCCTAGGTTGCATTGCCTTGTAATGTGGTGCCCTCTGTGTTTGTGCAGAACAAAGCCTGTGCTGCTGTAGGAGCAGCCTGCCTGGAAGTGGGCTGCGGGCCTCGACTTCTGTATTTAAATCTCAAGTCTTTGTAACGTGCAAAAAGTAGAGCTGAAAGTGCTGGTCTAAAGTATGCTATTTGGGCTTAGTACAAATCATAGTTTTATCTATTATACTTATCTTCACCAGTTCAAGATTGTAAGTATAAATATAACTCAGTAATTCTATTAGCTTTGTTTCACTTGCTGACTATTTCCTTTCTTTTTGTTTTGTTACTCTTGAGGGATAATTATAGCAGTATGAAACATTCTGTCCATGTAAAAGTTTATGAAGAAGTTAAATGTTTTTGCTAATTAATGAAAACACAATTGGACTGATTGTTGTTTTGTATTAGTAATTTTAATTCTTTTTAATCAGAGCACAAAATTTTTATTTGTAATTCTTCTATCCTTTTATTTCACTATTTGAGTGATATAAATATTTGTGTAAAATTTTTTGAATAATTGGTTATGCTTGCTATATAAGTGAGACAGAGACAAAATGTAATAATTTCTTGCAGTGTCATAAAATTTATAAACTCTCAGTCTCTATCCACACCGTAACTATCACTAAATCATCTACCTTTTTCTATCATCTTGCTATCTTCCTCTTTATTTGTCTACATGTATGTATAGTTATTACATTTCCATTTGCAAAAGAATTTAGTATAATGTCATTCTTTGCACTCTTGCATAGTAGATTATTAGTATGTCAAATCTCACTTTCTAGGAAAGGAAACTGACATGTTCAGAAGTCTAAACATTTGTCTATTTTTAAAAAACAATTTAGTGGTACAGTTGGTTACCCTGTTCAAAAATACTGCTTTTCAATGTCATGAAAGCTTAAAGTTTTATTTTTATTTACTTATTTTGAGAGGCATGAGAGAGAGAGACAAGAACATGGAGCTGCCCTTGTGTGTGCTCTCACTGGGGGTTGAACCAGCAACCTCCGTGCTCCAGGACGACACTCTAGTCAGCCGAGCTATCTGGCCAGGGCTTAATCTTTATTGATTTTTTTTTTTTAGAGAGACAGAGGAAGGGAGATAGGAGGCGGAGGAAGAAAAACATTTGTTGTTCACTGAGTCATGCAGTTTTTGGTTGCTTACCGTGTGTGTCTTGATTGGGGATTGAACCCACCACCTTGTTGTTTCAGGACGACACTGTCAACCGACTTGAGCTAACCAGCAAGGGCCAAATTTTTAAAAATATTAGGTGTCACCAATCTTTTGGTTTCACAGAAACATATTTCTCGGAACTCTTTTATTAACTTTGTTATTTGCTTGTCTATCTGTTATTGTACCAATGTGACCATCTGTATTAGTGTCCTAAGGTTGCTATAACAACAGAATTTTTTCTCTCATAGTTCTGGAAGCTAGATGTTCAAAATCAAGTGTTGGCAAGATTTTTCTTTCTTTGATGGCTGCAGGGAAGAATCCTTCCTTGCTTCTCTGTATCTTCTCGTGATTCCCCAAAACCCTGGATATTTCTTGGCTTGTAGCTCCACCACTCCATTATCTGCTTCTGTTGTTATATGACCTTCCTTGTGTCTTTTGTGTCCTATCTTCTTTTTATGAGGGCAGAAGTTACTTGATCTAGAGCCCATACTAATACGTTCTCATCTTGATTATATCTGCAGAGGCCGTTTTTCCAAATAAGGTGACATTCATGAATACCAGGAGTTAGGACTTGAACACATCCTTTTGGAGGGTACTGTTCAACTCACTACACTATCATCCATGAATTCACTGTCATAGGGTGACTGCTACTGTCTAGGCTTTCAGCAGATTTTTGTTAAATCAAGGACTGCCTCTTCCCATCATGTACATACAATAAGCTAGACTATAGCCATTAATTTTGGAACCAGAAGAAGCAGGAAAAAATCATTTAGCCTATTCCCTCCTTGTGAAAGTATGATGTAGTATCTTTAGTTTATCAGTAAAGCAACAAAAAAGTTAAAATTTTGGTGACTTGACTATAATTACATGTAATTGTCCAGCAGGATGGTATGGACAAAATGTTGATTATTTGCCTCTCATTATAGAAGATTTTGTAATACTAGTTTTTTTTTTCTTACTAATTAGTGTTTTTAGATATCAATAGCCTGGCATTGAGATGATAGGACAGATGTTAACATAGTTAAGGCTCTAGAGCCCTTCTTATCAGACTGCTGTACTTTCCATCGGTCTGCAAAGGTTAAGTGTCATAAACCAGAGGTAGGCGATGACATTTCTGGGTGTGTCCTGAGGGCTTAGTGTTGAGTTCTGTAACTTAAACTAATGTGGCAAATTTGATAGCAGCTAGAGGACATCAGTAACAGGCTTGAAAATCAATACTGAGAGAAATTTGAAATAACTTAAAGTTATAGGTAAGGGCTAACTTAACTGATCGGTCATATTCTCTTGCTATGGGAGGCAAGGGGAGAAACACAGACACAATCATCAAGAGAAGCAGGTCCAGGTTTCTTTTCCAACTAGAAGGTGTGACAGTGGCATTGTTAAAAATTGTCACGGGGAATTTTAAAGGGAGTGAACTCTGCCCTTCTCAGTTAAAACAAAATGAAAACAAAGCCCACACAAATCCACTTATTAGTTTAGTCTTACCTAGAAACTGACAATTTTTTCAAATCTACTTGTTTGCATACTGTATTTCTTTGCTTAGTTCACATCAGTACTTCCTCCTTAGAATGCAACTTTAAATTTATTTTACAAGGACAGATTTTCATCTACTACAGTGAATCTCTGAAATCCTTGAACCTGTGGCTTTTCAGTGCCTGGTTTTTAATCTGTTCCCTGTGAAACAGAACATGATGTGAATGGTGGTTTTCAAATAGCCGACCTTCAGATTACAGCATAATATTCATACGTCAGACTTTCTGTAGATGGTTCAAGGTTTTGCATCTTCGGTGGGATCTTTGATGATTCAAAGAGATGAAAGCAGAAGGAGTAATTCAATATTTTTACCAGCTTTACTGACCATCCTTTTTTTGATTTTGGTATGGCTTCAGCTTTGTGATGGGTTTTCTAGCTAAGCATGAGCTTCAAGTCTCAACTGACTTGAATACTTCCAGTTACTCTATGACTGCCTCTTCTTCCCTCACTGGTTGCTCTGGCAAAATTATGCTGCCTGCATGCTGCTTGTATGTAACTATATAACTTTTCTACGAACTGTCTTTCTTATGCCTATGGTCTTCCCCTTTGATAAATGCAAGCAATTATAAGCTCATAGATTTTGGTTTATTTTAAAATTATTTTTAATTAATTTTTAAAATGTATTGTATTAACATGGATTCAAGTGCCCCACTCAATATAACAACCTCATCCCCCAACAATGTGACCCCCATTACACCCCCTTTCCCTCCCTCCCCACTTCCTTGCTTTCTCCCATAGACTATTACAAGCAATTGAAAACAAAAGTAAAAACAAAGAACATAATTAATTAAGCCTTGTTTGTTAGTGGCATTCATACTTGGAAAGGAAGACAGTTGGTAATCAGAAAGTGTTTAAAACTGCCTCTTCCTATTGCATCCAGTCAGAATCTTTTAAAATCAATGAGTATTTAAAATTTCAAGGCAGTGACTCTGGGGACTTCAAAGGAGATTATGGTTATTAGCACTGTTCTTGGTCGTCAAATAGGGTAGCCATTGCCTATGTTTAAGGTAAATCAAAGAACTAGACATGAAGGATTAATATGGGCCAATTCAAAATATCAAGTCTCTAAGCTTCCTAGTTGGTATGTCCAATGGAAAAGTTAGAGAAATTCTAGATTATTTAATTCTACTTTGCATGGTGATAGCATTGATTTTTACCATTTAATTTCATTTTTATTGTTTTGTATTTTTCTGAAGTGAAAAGCGAGGAGGCAGAGAAACAAACTTCTGCATGTGCCTTGCCCGAATCCACCCAGCACGCCCACCAGGGGGCGATGCTCTGCCCACCTGGGACGTTGCTCTGTTGCAACCAAAGCCATTCTAGTGCCTGAGGCAGAGGCCATGGAGCATCCACTGTACCTGGGCCAACTTTGCTCCAGTCGAGTTTTGGCTGCAGGAGGTGAAGAGAGAGATAGAGAGAAAGGAGAGGAGGAAGGGTGGAGAAGCAGATGGCTGCTTCTCCTGTGTGCCCTGGCTGGGAGTTGAACCTGGGACTTCCACATGCTGGGCTGAACTCCACCAGTGAGCCAACTGGCCAGGGCCTAAATTTCTTTTATAAATGACAACTGATCAAGAGTTATGCAGACCCTTAGGGGATGATTAGGAAACGTATCGATACAGATCTATGTATGGCCTAATATATTTATCCTCAGCGTTGCCATTTATTAGCCAATAAGATTTTGGGGAAATTGATTAGCTTTTCTGAGTCTCAACTTTCTTTTAAAATGAGACTAAGACTACTTACTTTGTGATGTTACTGTGAAGGTGAAATGAAACCAAATGAGATCATGTATATAAGGAGTCTGGTAGAATACCTGGCACAATCTGAGTGCCTCAGAAATAGTACAGTATTTTTTTTCTTTTGGGTAGTACTGAACAGTTTTTTTACATACTGTATGTATCACCACATCTTTCAAATGAAATGATGTAGCAGCCAGAAAAGGTGGTAATAACATTGTTTTTGTGTATGAGAAGCCTAAGTATCAGAGAGTTATTAGTTCATTCTCATATGACTGTACATGCTTAGGTTTTCTGGATCCTAGACCAGAAGGAAGCATTAGCCTTTTCCTCCTTTAAACTTCTTTTTCATTCACTTAAGTTTCTAGCTATAGATGTAAGGGATCCAGTACTTGAATGGAATTCTCAATGCATTTAAGTATGTATGCAAATGAAATAACATACATAAATGGCTTTGGAAGAATAATTTAAAATGCTAAACAAACAAAATTGGATGTTTCTTTTATTTATTTCAGGTTGTTACTTTTATTCACTTAATAGTCACATTTTCTTGAGTTGGTGGCAAATTAGAAACATACAAAAAATAATCAGCTCCAAAGTAGAAAAGAAAAATTTCCTATAGCCATTCTTCTGTTCTAGGTACTCTATTAGCCTTGCTCAGTATTCTCTAAATAGCAAATTTTGTATTGCTTCTAACGCTTTGGTTGAAGAATTCCTGAGAATTATAGCTCCTTATTTTTTGTTGGAGGAATTAATTTTATTAATGTGTGACAATTAAACCGACACTTTTGGGATTATGAGCAAATAATGCAGGGCATTGCTAGATTATCTTTTTTTTTAAGTGCACTGAAATAAAACATTTCCAATAATCGTTAACACTTGTAGAAAATCTTGTGGAATATTGATGGAAAGTTTTCCACTCTTGTTCCATACCTGGATTTAGAAAAGAAAAATTGGCTTACTTATATGCACTGTAATGTATATTTAACTCCGTTTAGTTCCCTATACTTTCTTCAATGTATAGAATTTATGCAGGTGTTATTAATAAAATATAATAATAATAAAGACCCCTTCTCCCTGCTATTTTAAATAAGGATGCTATTCTGCCAGCTTTGAAGCTTACATATACTCTCTAACTTATCCCAGCTTTTGCTCATCTGGTCCTTAAATGGCTCCTTTCATGTGGTCAGCCCACGAGCCGTGCGTACTGCCGCTCAATCACGCCACTGTACGTCGCCATCCTGAGGGTGGTTTGCATGATTTGCATTTCCTGTACTGTTTGAGCTTCAATGAGCTCTAAGCACCACGTATGAAGAAACCACTGCCAAATAATGCAATGATTTTAGTCAAACCAGATGAGCCTGTGCTGGAGTCAGGCTACCAAGTCGTGAGGAGAAGGGGGGCAGGGGTGGATGTTGTCAGGATATCCTGTTAGAAAAAGGATTCTTCAAGATGTCCATACATGCAAGATGTGAATTTCTTAACAAATCTTGCCATGTAGTATAACATGGTTACTTTTGGGAAAATAGCGCTGAGCTGCTGTTATGTATAACCATGTCTCTGTTATTTGTCTTTTCAATTTTAGTAGTACATCCTGTTGCCAATGTAATTATTTATTATGACCATAATCTATTTTGATGACATTTATTTTTAACTATACAGAGTTAAATTTAGTTAAAATCAAATTAAATATACTGATTCCTTATCCCCTTTGAGCTGTAAAAGAAAGTTTGTATTTTGTTAAAAATTGACTGATAAAAGTTGTGGGACAACTGTTACAAAAATGGTAAAATGGCATAGCAGTGGGCCAATGAATAGCTACTTAACTGGAGAAGAAGAGAAAAAGCATGTACCAGATACTAGTCTTCATGAAAAACATAGACAGATGGGGAGACAGACCTATATGATGCTACAAATAGATGAATATCTTGTAAGGATTTCAAACAAATGTTGAAAGATCTAGTGAAATTTTAAAAATTTTGTTTAAAAGTATATTTTGCAATTACAAATAGTGTATTTATTCTGCTTACCTGAAATCCAACTTGTAAATTGTTCACAAAATATTATATCAATATTAAGCAAAAAGTATGTAGACAGAAACAACATATAACCACAGAGATATTAAAATTAATCTTAATAACAGTGACTTTAATTTTTTTTAGACTCTTACACTCAGTTACAGTGTTATAATGCCTACAAGAAAAACATCAACAGAAATCTGGTTAATCGTTAATTAGTCTCAAAGGTATCCTATTCTCATCTACCGACAATTGAGTATTTATTCTTTTTTCTCCTATAATGTATACTTTCTAAGAATGTACTTGATAACATGCTGTGGATGCTACTCAATACTTCTTAGTTTAGTACCAGTTCACTTGATTACATCTTACCAGCTAACCAGTGTCTATCGTGCAAGCCCTAGAGCAGTTTTAAGATACTCTACAGAGGAAGCTTCAAAGCCACTTACTGAGGAAATTATTGTGTAATTATATTAAGAAAAGGTAGGCAGCTTACATGGGTGGAAGAATAATGTATTATTCTATCTATACTACAGTGGTTTCACATGTCCTGTGTATTATGCAGTCACTTAAGCTTGAGAACATTTTCCATGTTATAAGACATGGATGGAGTGATACAGGCCAGTCTTGACTTCCTTTTGAATTCTCTTTCATACCTGCTTTGCTAATTTCCGCTTTTAACAGTAATCTAACTTAGATGTATGACTTACTGTTTATCTGATGCTCAGTTTGGCACTATTGGATTGTTGCTAGATTATCTGCCATGGGAAATCTTGAACCAGGGAATGCTGTTTTCAGAGTCTGAATTTGAAGGAGAAAAGTTTGCCCTACGGAGCTCTTTCAAGTATTCAACTTGATAGGTTCACTGATAGTATTGGAATGTTGTATCTTTAATAATGTCATAGCTGTTACATAGATTATTAAAATTGTTATTTCTTATTAGGTAAATTAGTTTCAAGAACACTGAGCTAGCTTATTCTTGGATATTTTCGTTTTATGAAAGTACATCTGAATAAGGAATAATATTGTACCAACTTTTATTTGAACATTCTTCTTGGCTACTTAGTTCCTAAGAAACTATTTTTTGAATCTAAAAATACATACATTTTTTTAATCTAAAAATAAATTGTATTTTTAGATGCTTAATCCCATGAGGGAAAGGAATGCATTTGCACTAGTTGTCTTAAACGCATTAAACAATTCTGTAATGCACTCAGTGCATAGATCAGGAAAACCACCGGCACACATTTTTTTCTGACCTCATAACATAAGCTGCGCTCTTGTGGCAATCCCAGCAAATGTGTTTATAAAGATTCCAGAAATAGTCTTGTGACTAAATAAGAAACAGAAGCTCAAGTTAAGAGCCAAACAGATACCTATCAGTTTCCTAGAGTTTAATCTGATTAAAACATGGCTCTCAAAAACATTAAATACAATGTCATGTCGGAGAGGCGGTATACGATAAATATAGTTCATGACAGGAAATCGTTATTAAATCAGCATTACTGGTGAATCTGTTATGGAAATTTCCCAGTAATTTAGTTAAGGTTTCCCCATTTTTCACCTCTAGTGCATCACTGTACTTTTCTGCTTTAATGTTAACTGAAACCAGTTTGCCCACTTTTAAATACCACACATCTTTCCTGTTATCACTAATTGAACATGTACTGGCTCTTCACTTCAACTGGCAAAACCAATATGTGGATTCAGAGAGCATTCACGCTGGTCATTGGTCAGCCTGACCTGACTACAACAGACGTAAAGGCAGCAGCCCCCTGGCTTTCCACAAAGGCAAGCTGTTGTTTGAAACGAGAAACACAGCGACTTGGTTGAATCCCAGATTATTGATAACTGCCTGAATTTTAATATAGTAAATTACTTGATATAAAACAAGTTGAGGACTATGTATCTAACACCATCAAAATCCATCATCTTTACTGTTTACTTTGAGGAAATATGGGTACAATGTTAGTATAACCCATATATTTGTAGCTAAACTGAGTACATAAATTTCTTAACAGTTCAAAAAGCATTTCTTAAAAAGAAATATTTTTACAAGGCAAGAAGACTACTTGGCTGACTTACATTAATGAAACATTTTGGCACATGTTAAAGATTTCATCAAGCTATTACAGCCACCCCCCAAAAAATCTTGGTTTCCATTTAAAATGTCACCAATGTGGAAAAAAACACCATCAATCAAATTGTCTATCTTCAAACTGAAAAGGAAAAAAAAAAAAGTAAAGAAAAAAAAGAAACGAACAGTAAGCTTCCAATGCATTTTTGGCTTCCCTTAAGGAATTCTGACTTCGATATGGCCAGTTATATGTGGCCTTAAGATTATCTTTTTCCTCTTTGTTCTATTGTCTGTTTTCATCTTCACAGGGATGAATCCACTGAGTAATATTCCTAACTTTATGCTTCTCTAGTCAGACCCTGGGAATGCTTCAGCTCCTGTGAATGAGAACAGTAAAAGAAATGATTTTTCTGAAGAAATATAGGGACCCCACTTTATAACACAGAAGTACAAAATTGCGTTATCATTCTTCTCTAAAATTTTTCTTAAGGACTTAAGGGGAACAAAGACGCCCTTCACAGGAAATTTAAATGCTAAATTCTTATGAGTTTAATCCAGGAAGCAACTTACATGCAAGTTTGCAGGATCAGCACTGGGGCCCTTATCTAATAAAATATAGCCCTTTCCTAGGCAGAAAAGTGGAAAACTGCCTATTGCCTAACTGGGCTTCTTGAGTTCTGTAGGTGATTCTTGCCTAGTGGATCTTAGGTCATCACTGAAAATGCCACAAGCCTAGGTTCAGCTCAGAAGCTCCTTGATGACTCTTCTTTCACCTTCAGTATCCAACCCATTTCACTTCTGTTGTCTGTTTTCTGAGGCACATGTTCGGATTTCTGGTTTCTCTTCTTTCTGGCTTCTGTTGTAACCAGTTTCTAGCGTACATCAGAGGATGACTAGAGTTATCTTACAGGGCAGATGCTGCAAATCAGTGGAGCCCAACAGGACACGAGAGTATGAGATACTGCAGGAAAGCCTGTCTTTGTCAAGGTGAAGGGGAGATGCTTCTGTTTGCTGACAGCTGATTTACAGATCAAAATGATAGTCTTCCAGGAATAAAATATGGATCAACGTGGCAGAATTTCAACCTGAATGTCCAGGGATCGGGGACAAGTGGGTGATGTTAATCAAAGAGGAAGATAGTGTCCTCTGGAAACAGTGATCATGGAGACAGAACTTTTTATTTCAGTAATGTTAGATAATATCTATAAAATGCCTCACAGTCTGCTTATGTCTTCATGATTTCATTTGATCCTCATAGCAACTCCTACCCAGTAGGTAGGCAACAAAAATCTCCTGTTACAGATGAAGTTCAGAAAAGGTGTGATTTGCCTAAGTTACCTATTAGGAAATTTTAGTCAAGACTTGAACCCAAGACTTCTAATATAGCAAATGTCTTTCCCCCCTTGCTATAATAGTGCCTTTGTTTCTCAAACAGAATGTATTTTTACTCCTCCCTCTTTCCCTTTTCTCACTCACAAAAATATATGCCAGGCACTGTGCAGGAACTGGGTAAACAGAGGTGACCAAAATAGCAGTGTTCCCTACTTCGTGGAGCTTAGTCTGCTCTTTGAGGACTCTACAGATTGGTATGATAGCCACCAGCCACATGTGGTCACTGAGTACCTGAAATGTGGCTAGTCTGAACTAAGATATGTTGTAACTATAAAGAACACACTGAATTAAACATGTTTAGCTCAAGTAAAGAATGCAAAAAAATTTTAAATAATTTTATATTGGTTAAATGGTGAAAATATTGTAGCTATATTGAATTAAATAAAATATGCTATTAAAATTGATTTCATGTTTTATATTCCTTTTTTAAATTGCTACTAGAAAATTTTTAAATGCTTCAATCTATAGTTTCCTAGCATGCTTTCAGCCATTTAGTACATCAGTGGTTACATTTACATCCTTTACTCTGGAACATTCTGATCCCTTGAACTTCATCCGAGTGCATGCTGGTCTGGGCCCCAGTTTCTGTTTCTCCACATGGCTACCAAGTTGCCTCAACACCATGTATTGGGTTGTTCATCTTTGATTTGAGAAGCTACGTTTATCATATATATGCTAACTCCTTGTATGTATTCTCTGTATTTCTGGGCTTTGTCTTCTTTTCCATGGTTTGTCTATGTTTGAAAAAAATGTTAAACTTTATAGCTTAGATATTTTAAGATATTTTTTAATGTCTGGTATAGTTCGCATCTCCAATTAATCATTACCGCCATCCTCCCACACTCAAGCTTTTTATCTACATATATTTCTTCATTGTCTTGTCTCAGAATCAAATTGTCTAGTTAAAACAAACAAAAACAACTTTTCTAAAATTGGGATCAAGATAAACTTAAAAAGAATTGAAGTTCTTATAATACTGAATCTTCCTATCCATGATAGTGGTGCAGCTTATCATTTATTCAAGTCACCTTTGGGATGCCTTCAGTAATATGTTAACAGTTTCTTCAGAGAGGTCTTGCCTGTTTAGTACTGGGAAACTTTTATCTATGTGTGCATATGTCCATTCATGCAATTTTTTCCTTAAAGAGTTATGTATATAATAAAGGGCATACTAACTATACTATATATAATGCATATGTATAAAACTTAAATATTTTTTAGAAGTGAGAAGGCTGACTTCCGTGTTCACCCCAAGTGGGATCCACCTGGCAACCGTGGTCTGGGGCCAATGCTTGAATCAGCTGAGCCGTCCTCAGCACCCTGGCAGATGTTGGAACCCGTCAAGCCACTGGCTGCAGGAGGGGAAGAGAGAAAGAAGGGAGGAGCGGAAGGGAAAAAGAAGCTGATGGTCACTTCTTTTGTGTATCAAACCCAGGACATCCATACTCCAGCCAACACTCTACTCTGAGCCAACCACCAGGGCTACTTAAAATATTGTAATAATTTCACCCTGCCAGATAGCTCAGTTGATAGTGAGTGTTGGCCCGAGAACAAAAGTTGTCGGTTCAGTCCCTGGTCAGGGCACATACAGGAACAGATCCTTGTTCCTGTGTGTGTCTCTTCTCTTCCTAGCTCTCTAAAATCAATCAGTAAAAATTTTAAAAAATATTTTAATAATTTAAAAACTTTAATTTTGTTCTCTTTAAGCTTAGAAATTCTCTAATTGTAATAAAGACTTTTTTTTTGGTTTTTGATCTTGAGGTTTTTAATCTTATCCACAAATACTGATATTTTTTTTTCAGTTTTTATACCTTTTATTTTTGTTTAATTATGTTGGCTAGTTCCTATAGTATAATGTTAAATAATAGTGGTGATAGTATTTGTGTGTGTGTGTGTGTTGCTGACTTAAATGCTTCTTCTTGCCTGACCAAGTGGTGGTGCAGTGGATAGAGCCCCAGGCTGGGATGCACAGGACCCAGGCTCAAAACCCTGAGGTCTCTGGCTTAAGTGCAGGCTCATCCGGCTTGAGCCCAGGCTCACCAGCTTGAGCAGGGGGTCGCTGGCTTGAGCGTGGTATCATAGACATGACCCTATAGTCACTGGCTTGAGCCCAAAGGTTGCTGGCTTGAAGCCCAACGTCTCTGGCTTGAACAAGGGGTCACTCATTCTGCTGTAGTCCCCCAGTCAAGGCACATATGAGGAAGCAGTCAATGAACAACTAAGGAGCTGCAACGAAGAACTGTTGCTTCTCTTCTCTCCCCCTTCCTGTCTGTCCCTATCTGTCCCTCTCTCTGTCTCATTAAAAAAATGCTTTTTCTTAAGTATAATACAGGCTTTTGAATTGAAATGAACATATTTTATTGTAGTAAACAAATTGTGTATTCCTATTTTAAGAATAAATTTATGAATTTTAAAGTTCTGAATTTTTAAAATTACACAAAATAAAAACTCTGTGATGGGCCATATTTCTTTATGAATGACCCTTTCGTAGTAGTACTCTGAAGAAAGGTGAGGGATTACCTTTTCCCTATAGCAGATATTGAGCAACATAAGCATGAACACATTTGCGAGAGACATAAGTTTAGAAATAATCTGCAAATCAATGCAAAAGTTTTCTTGGAGATTAGATTTCTAGATTTATAAGTTTATTGTCTTTCTGAACAATCACGGAATACTTTGGAAAAGGGACTACTTTCAACCTACTAGGTTTACACTACCCTTCTTTAGCTGTGTTAACAAACAAATCAGTTACTGACAACAATTGGCCCGTGGTTGGCTCTCATGGCATCTAACACAATCCCTCTCCCAAAGCTTAGATGCTCAGTGTTTCCTACTATTTTATGGACTTGACAAAGAGCTCACATGATGCTTTTTGAAATTTTGAGAGAAAGAGGAAGGAACTCATAGTTGCGGCACTTTAGTTGTTCATTGGTTGCTTCTCATATGTGCCTTGACTGTGGGGCTCAAGCTGAGCCTGTGATCCTTTGTTCAAGCCAGCGACCTTGTGCTTCAAGCCAGCAACCTTGGGGTCATGTTGATGATCCTACACTCAAGTGGTGAGCCTGTCCTCAAGTTGGCAACCTTGGGGTTTTGAACCTGGCACCTCAGTGGCCCAAGTCAACGCTCTATCCACTCGCTACCACTGGTCAGGCCATAGTTCCTTGTTTTCAGAATTAGATTAAGAAGTTAGTTTCTCTGAAGTTTAAATCCACATGATAGGTTTGAAACCAGACTCTACCATTTACTAGCTGATTGACCCTTGAGCAAAATATCCCACCTCTTTAAACCTCAGGTTCATTATATATATATTTATAATATATATATAAATAGTTAAAAATGGTTATATGTTTCTCATGTGACTTTTCTCTTTAGAGTTATTAAAACAATGAATCTTGATTTAGTAATACTGAACCATGATTGTACTTTTGGGAAAAGGATACTTGGTCATGAAGTTTTACTCTGTTTTCATTTCCTGCTGTATTCAGTTTGCAAGTATTTTATTTTAGATAATGGTATCCATTTATAAGTGAGATTCTCCTGTTATGTACTGGTTTTGTTACATTCAATTTATAAAAATAAAACAATTTGGAAGCTCCCCTCCCTCTATCAATACTAATTTAAATAGAAGTGGATTTATCTGCTCTCAAACATTTTGAAGTCAGGGAGCATTTAAAATCCTACAAATAATTGTAGGCGCACTATATACAAATTTCTGAGAAATATGTTATAATAAGTCAAATATTAAAGAAAATAAAGTTCAAGCGTACTTTTATGGTAATTAAACAATAAATACGACAAAATTAAATTTATTCTTACATGAAAAACATTTTTATGTTACATTTTTTGAGTTATGCTTTTTAGAATTTGTAAAAACAAGGGGTTAAAAAATTTTAAAAATGACAAAAAGTTATCTTTTTATATATGTAGATACATTCTTAGTAAGATTTAATAAATTCGATAGGTCCTGGCGCGAATGTGTTTTTTCATTCTTGTGTTTATGAGAAACATGAGCCTGATGTGTCCTAGCGATTTCTTCAATGTTTGGGCATATATTTGAAAGGCAAACTCTCATTTCCTCATCAATACATTGAAGAATTCCTCTCTTTTGACTCTTAATTGTGTTGAATGCAGAAAACCCTCACCATACATATCATCTTAACTTTACACCAAACAAAGGATAGAAGAAACTTGCTTCCAGTCTTTACGGGAAACATGGTGGGTAGTGTAAACAATCCAGCACCACAGCTTAACAGCCTTTTGTAACCTAATCAGGCAAGTGAGGTGGGGGGTTGGGCAGACTGTCAGCTTACAGCCAATTCCCCACACCTCTGTCCCCAAAATCTAAACTCCAAAAACCCTGTTGGATTTTTGGTCCCCAACAGGCACATACTTCTTTGGAATACCATAGGGCGCACCTGGAAATCTTCTAGGGTGCACCACCGTGCCCTGGTGCACACTTAGAGAACCACTGGCTTAGTGTCTTATATTTGGGATAGAGTTGGTGATAGTGGTGCATCTTTTTGGGTGGCAAGTTCTCTGTTTCTCTTATGTAGATTTGTTCGTTAATTTTTTAGATTCTCTGTTTCTGATGCAGTTAAACTTTTTTTTCTATAAAATGTGGTTTTTTTATGTTTAGTAAGGTTTACATGTTTTTCTATTGGTTACTTTCATAATTATAACTTTATATGGTCCCCTAAGTTCTCAAATTCTTAAAATGTCTATTCGTTCTTCCTAATAAACAATGATAAGATGAATGTGTTCCTGCTTCCTTGTTTATTGCTCTTTCTCTACTATCTGATATAAATCAACAACATTATCTTTTTTATTCTTTACCAGTGTACTCTTTAAATAGTCATAGTCTCTATTATTTGATTTATAAGCTTTCAATATTATCTGAAGACTACTGGCATGGCAATAGATGAATCTACTCTACTTCTAAATTTCTTTTACTTTCCCCCCCACAGTTGCATTATATCTACATGGTAAGAGTAAATACTTTTAATGTTCTGTTTTGCCACTCTAATTATTACATTGGTATTGGTTTTATTTTGGTGGTTAAATGTATTTGTTGAAAGACTTCTGCTTCCAACCAATATGAAATAACAGAAATTGGATTTACTTTTCCATCTGAAACAAAAAAAATGAAAAAAATATATAGAACAATGGTTTTCAACACACTGAATCTCAACCAACAAAGAGTAGTAATCCCAAAAAGAGGGCAACAGAAGCAGGCGAGTTTTACGAGTGCCCTCGCTTTCTCCTTAGAAACGCTCTGAAGTCTTACTGCAAGAAGGGGGGATCTAGGGAGATACAGACATTCTGCAATTGAGGAAATCTAAGTAAGAGTCTAAATAAAAAACAGAATACTGGAATAGAGATAGCTGCTCAAAGAGAGAACTCTTGAGATCTGCAGAGGGCCCCACCTGAGCATTCAGCTGAGTGAAGGTCAGCACATGCTTGTTAGGAAATTCTCAAGGGCGGAGAAAGAACCATCTAAGGGTAGTAAAAGCAATAGTGTTCATTTCTCACAAAAGGCTGGAAATAATAGTTTTTACTCTAGAGAGAAAAGAAAGAGTTGAAAAGAGAAGAGGAAGCAGGAAAGAAATTTCATTTGGTATCATTTGGGGCATTAAGTACCCCTCTCACAACTACCTACATGAAATCTTGATTCCTCCTAGTGAGGAGTATATATCTATGTTTTGTTTCTCCCAAATGTGGGCTGATGGTATATATATATATATTTGTGCATTCCTACTTTATTGGTAGTTGGTGGCAATCAGATCAAAATGTATGTTTTAATGTTTTTGAACAATTTAATCTAGTACTATTTTCTTTTTAAAAATAATTTTTAAAGGAGCATTAAATTATATATTTATTACAGAGACAGAGAGAACCAGAGAGAGAGGGATAGATAGGGACAGACAGGAACAGAAAGAGAGGAGAAACATCAATCATCAGTTTTTCATTGCGACACCTTAGTTGTTCATTGATTGCTTTCTTATATGTGCCTTGACCGCGGGCCTTCAGCAGACCGAGTAACTCCTTGCTCAAGCCAGCGATCTTGGGCCCAAGCTGGTGAGCTTTGCTCAAACCAGATGAGCCCGGGCTCAAGCTGGTGACCTTGGGGTCTCGAACCTGGGTCCTCCGCATCCCAGTCCGACACTCTATCCACTGCACCACCGCCTGGTCAGGCAGGAGCATTAAATTATTTAAATGAAATAATTTAAATTGATTTTATGTATTCTAAGTTATGTAAAATAATATTTAGCATGATTTTCAATATTCTAAATATAACTAGTATTAAAAATACTTTTATTTGGTTACTGAGAGTTTCTAGTCTTATATGAGTGGAAAATATTAATACTTGTTCTTTCCATTTCATAAGGCTTTTAATAATATTTAACTTTACATTATATATATGAAGATACTTTGAAAACTTTGGGGACACAAAATTGTAAGGTACATTATTTAGAATTATAATGTCATTTTTAACTTTGTGTCAAATATAACTAGAGCTCTGGTTTTCAAAAAGCCTACTCAGCGAAGATACATCTTGAAGTGCCTATTTTTATTTTAGGAAATGGCAAGTTTTTTGTATCTGTAATTTGGTTTTTGTTGCAGTCTAATGCTCTATTCACAAATTATTTGGTCTCCCACTTTATTAATTTTAGTCCTAAATCACTTTGGTGCCATGTTTATTGTGGTGAATTCCAATATTGCTCTAGTGGTAAGAGTGGCTATAATTTTTGCTATCTTGATATATAATACAGGAAACATTTGTTAAACAAATATTTCACCCAAATATTGAAATGTCCAGCACTGTTTTAATTGACTGCATATCAACCCAAAGAAAGTTATTGATTTACTCCTTTAAAAAAATCACTTCAGTTCTTTGCATAAGTGACATATAGTTATTTTATTTATTTTTTTTTTTTTGCATTTTTCTGAAGCTGGAAACAGGGAGAGACAGTCAGACAGACTCCCGCATGCGCCCGACCGGGATCCACCCGGCACGCCCACCAGGGGGCGACGCTCTGCCCACCAGGGGGCGATGCTCTGCCCATCCTGGGTGTCGCCATGTTGCGACCAGAGCCACTCTAGCGCCTGGGGCAGAGGCCACAGAGCCATCCCCAGCGCCCGGGCCATCCTTGCTCCAATGGAGCCTCGGCTGCGGGAGGGGAAGAGAGAGACAGAGAGGAAGGCGCGGCGGAGGGGTAGAGAAGCAAATGGGTGCTTCTCCTATGTGCCCTGGCCGGGAATCGAACCCGGGTCCTCCGCACGCTAGGCCGACGCTCTACCGCTGAGCCAACCGGCCAGGGCTATATAGTTATTTTTATTTGTAGTAATCAGAGTTTGGGCAGCATTGCTTTGATACAAGTAGGATCAAGAAAGTTAAAGATTTTTGTAAATGTTGGAAGCCTTTTAATATTGTTATTAAGGTGAAAGTTATGAAACATGAGAAACAGAAGACATCTGGTCAACCCAGACCTGTGAATAGAATATAACATGTAGTGGAAAGGTTTGGAGATATGGAACACAACTGGGAGGTCAGAGCAGAAGTCATTTATTTTCATGGAGGCATTGGTATTCAACTCAGCTTTGAAGCGTGAGTAGGACTGACATGGACATAAAAGAGAGCCAGACATCATAGTAAGAGATTTTAGTTACATAACAGTTCCTACTTTCTACTCTTCTGAGTGCTCTCCATAAAACATATCTCATAATTATATTAATAAGGATTGCTCTCTTCATTTTTGAGTTGAAGAAAGTGAGACACAAATTTAAGTGACTCATTCCAATTCTCACAGCTAGTTAATCATGATACTGCTACTTAAACGTAGGGCTTCTGGCCCCAGAATCTCTGTCATTAATCACCGTGAATCGCCATGTTGTCCTGCCTCTAATTAATGCTATGTATTTCGTGGGGACAGTAGGAAAGGAGAAGTTACAGAAGGTTGAAATCATGGAAGCCTTTGAAAGGGAGGCAGAGGCATTCATATGTTATGTGAGTAGAATGTGATTGTCTTTCTAGGAAATAATTTGTTCATACTATATTTTTTTCAAAAATTTTAGTAATCGTATTCTACATATTTGTTTTTAAGAATGTTGGAAGAGTGCCTGACCAGGCGGTGGCGCAGTGGGTAGAGTTTCCAATGGGGATGCAGAGGACCCACGTTCGAAACCCCGAGGTTGCCAACTTGAGCTCAGGCTCACCAGCTTGAGCGTGGGGTCACTGGCTTGAGCGTGGTATCATAGACATGACCCATGGTCACTGGCTTGAGTCCAAAGGTTGCTGCTTTGAAGCCTAAGGTCGCTGGCTTGAGCAAGGGGTCACTTGCTCTGCTGTGGTCCCCCAGTCAAGGCACATATGAGGAAGCAATCACTGAACAACTGAGGAACCGCAACAAAGAATTGATGCTTCTCATCTCTTTCCCTTCCTGTCTGTCCCTTCGTATCTGTCCCTCTCTCTGACTCTCTTTGTCAAAAAAAAAAAAACGTTGGTGACAGCTCACTATGGGTCTCTTGTATTGCTAGCTATTTGCAGCAGAAGTGTTTAATGCCTTTTGTTCTGGACTGTGTTTTCAAGAAGGTTTGCATAATGAAACATCATTGGAATATAGAGATAAGATCTCCCTTCTGATCAGATAGATGGTTTATTTATTGTCCAGTATAATAAAGATAATGTCTCCCTTTGGAGCAGTGTTTGGGCAGATTTCCTTGCAGCTCATTATGGAAGATCTGGATTTCCTTAGCTTAGGGTTCCTTAGCTATGACGCAACCCCACTGCCAATGCATCATCCATCTGGGCCACTCCACCTTACGCTGCTGGGCCTTGGTGGCCAAGGGAAACTGACAAGATTATGAAGCTCATGGTGTTTACTGTGTCCCAAGTAATTTGACCCAGGAATGTCATGTCTACTGCCAGCATCCAGGAAACTGTGGCAGGCTAATTTGTTAACTTCGAAGTAGGGCACAATCTCAGACCCCTTTTCATTCTTGCCAAAGGGGTGATTAGAATTAACAACAAAGCATTATGTATAATCATTAAGCAGTCATCCAACTGTCCAATAATAAGGGAATGATTTAGTAAATTATAGTACATTCGTATAGTGAAATATTAATTCCACAGCCATTAAATGTTATATTTTTAAACATTTAAAGACTTGGAGATAGACTCATGAGACTTTTAAGTAAAACTATGCCATAAAAATAATATAAACAGTACAATCTCAATTTTTAAAAATATTATTTACATGTTTAGGAAAAAAATATTCAAATTTTAAACATTATATATAGGTATATAGGTTGTAAAATTGTAAGTAATTTTATTTTCTGTTTTTTTCCAAATTATAATGAAAATACATAACTTTTATAATAAGGAAAAACACATTATTAACAAATTTAAACTGAGGGATTTGATATGATTAATAGGGTGAGTAGATATTGTAATATTGAGAAAACAGTAATATGAAGATATATTGTGTTTTTCATTAAAATGCTCATGTATAATATAATTGAAAACCATTAAAACAAAAGAAAAAAAATTTAAAAATCCAAGTTGTAACAGGGATAGAAAAAGCATAGGTATTTTAGAAATTCTAATTTAAGAAAATAATCTTTATGAACAAAAAACTAAGCTTGTCAAAGCCTCTCCTGTCTAATAAAAAAGAATTAAGTCAGCAAGTCATAAGAAACAATGTGTGCATACTGAAGTACTGGAAAAAGAATTGATCTCATGTCTAACATTTGATTTAAAATATTCCAGCAATAAATAAGTAAAAATAAAGTGGGAGATAAGAGTTGAACCAGCCTTGGCAAAAGTATTGATAGCTACAGAAGTTGTCAGCTGGGTACATCAGACTTACTATACCATCAGTTTTTGTGTGCTCTTGAAAAATTTCACTAAATAAATGAAGATTTATGTAGTTTTAATTTATATAGTTTTAAAACAATGTCTCACTACATCGTCTGCACATGACTGTATTTCACCTTCTGTGATTCTAATTTAATTGATCTTGGGAGTGACTTAGACATCAGAATTTTTTAAATCTCTCAGGTGAATCTAATTAGTAGCTTATGTTAAAAAAATCCGAGTTCTAGGCCCTGGCCGGTTGGCTCAGAGGTAGAGCGTCGGCCTGGCATGCGGGGGACCCGGGTTTGATTCCCGGCCAGGGCACATAGGAGAAGCACCCATTTGCTTCTCCACCCCCACCCCCTCCTTCCTCTCTGTCTCTCTCTTCCCCTCCCGCAGCCAAGGCTCCATTGGAGCAAAGATGGCCCGGGCGCTGGGGATGGCTCCTTGGCCTCTGCCCCAGGCGCTGGAGTGGCTCTGGTCGCGGCAGAGCGACGCCCTGGAGGGGCAGAGCATCGCCCCCTGGTGGGCAGAGCTTGGCCTCTGGTGGGCGTGCCGGGTGGATCCCGGTCCGGCGCATGCGGGAGTCTGTCTGACTGTCTCTCCCCGTTTCCAGCTTCAGAAAAGAAAAAAAGAAAAAAAGAAAAAAAAATTCGAGTTCTAGGAGGTTGGGATAAGTGTGTTAAGAGGGACAAATATAAGGTGACTGAAAATATTCTGACTTTAGGTGATGGGTTTACAACATAATCGACTGTTCAAATGCTGTGGAGTTGTTTAGCTGAAATCTATATACTCCTGTTGATCAATGTCACCCTGTTAAATTTAATTTTCTAAAAATAAAAAATAAGGCCCCTCCCCCAAAATCAGAGCTCTAAGTGGACTCTTTTAGGTAGATTCTTTATTATATAGGACATTGAATATAGTAATGGATGTTTTTGACAGAAGTTTTAGAATTGTAGGTATGTTTTCTATTATGTTGGCTCACGGGACATCCCTCAGTAAAGTGAGAATAAGATAATATTTTTTTTCTTAGGCAAAGTAGAATAAAATAGGTATATAGCTTAATGATTTTTCACTTGATAACAAAATAAAGTTTCAGTGTTTTGCAGGAATGAATAACGAATATACCCCTTTCAAATATTAGTTGAATGAAAAGAAGCTTAACTGATGTGAATAGTTCTAAAAATTTTCACTTTAACCTTTTATAATTTTCTTAAAGTAATTCTTGTTCATTTTGGAAAACTAAAAAGGTACTTAGACACATAAAAGAAAATAGCCATTGCTTCATTATTCATGGTAAGTGCTGATAATGTTTTACAGCATTCAATTTCCCATTTATTTTAACTTGTTAAAAATTTTCAAACAAATGTAGGAATCGTGGTGTCATAAATCTCTATGGACCCATCTCTTAGCTTCAATAATTATCAACTCAGGGTCAATCTGATCTCATCTGTGAGCCCCTCCCATTTTATCCTCCCCTCCCCTGTATTGGATTTGAAGCAAATCTTGAATATTATATCATCTCATTTATTAATATTTTTATAGCAAATAATCTTTAGGTCACTAGTGCATCTCTGCGGTATTGCTATTCTACATTGACTGAAGAAGATCCACATGCTACAGCCCCTCATTCTGTGGTTGCCAAACATGGTGTTGTGTTATAAAGTGAAAATCTGGCTTATATCCTTGAGTTGCCGAAGGAACTGCTGGCAGGGCCGACACTTCTCTCAGAAAGTAACTCTATCAGTTTAAATGACGAAATAAATAGTAGATTGAAATTCAAGAAACCAGAGTTGTATCCATTAACCAGGCTTTAATTAGGAAGATTTTAAGTATTGGTGTTACCTAATGCTTTGCTTTAAAACAACCTAAATTGGTCTCCTGTGCATATTTTCTTTAGAGCCAGGTAGTTTCCCAAAGGTTTTGTCAGATTAAGTTAGTCATAGTGTGTTTGGTAAAATTAACTTGGAGTTAATACGCTAGTAGAAAGGAGTCAAACTCGAGGAAATCATTTAAGAAGGTACTCACTTTTATGGTTTGAACTGATAAAAAGCCAGTGTTGGAGGTTGGAAGAAGAGGCAAAACTTAGCATCTTTATTTATTGTAAAAATTACTTGCTTGGTGGTACTTTGTTATAGGAGTTTAGAGTAAGGGAATAATCAAATATGCTTTCAACCCTACTTTAGCAATCTAGCATACTACTGTGCTTTTGGGAGAAATAGTAAAATTGAGAAGGGCAAGAATGATGGGGAAACAAAAGAATCAATGTGTCCGATATTCTTATACCAAGCTGGAAGTAATAGCATGGCGTCCAAGGAGGTACTTCCTCTGGGCCACTGGAAACAGAGAACTAGAGTTCAAGTGCTATGTGAAGGATGGAGACCTGCATTTAAAGGTTATTTGTTAAATTAAAGGATGATGGGGTTTTCGTGAGAATACTTGTTTGAGAAAGAGAGCGTGTGACTGAAGACAAATCTTTTTAATAGGTCGGATGGACGAGAAAAGGAGTAAGCATGAGTTGGCCTAGAATACGTTCAGTTAATCCATTTTGCATAGAGAAGGGAAGGAGGATTTACTACATAGATGAGGAGACACAGCACACTAGGGGCTACTGTGCCAGAGATATGTACACAGACTTAGAAAAGTAAAAACTTAAGAAAAATGACTCAGAGTATCTACCTAGGGCAGGGAATGATATTTCATGCAAGGTAGAGGAGCGGATGTGTTTTTAGGACAGTGGTGAGGAGTCTGGTGTGTCTAAAGCACGGGATATAGGCTGAGGAGAAGGGCAGGCTCCTGTTCTGATATGCCAGACTAGAACACCACTTTTGGAGACTGAAGAATGTTAGGATTACTATGCACATAGAAGACAAAATCAACAGTTTCACTTTACCATGAATGAATAGAATTGGAAATAATGGAAAATTTGTAGATTTTTCTCATCTGTTTATTAAGCAGATATTGTCAGTGTAGTGCTGTATATTTACTCCTAATATATATTCATTTTGTTCATATCAAAATTTGATATATGATGACATGATCAAAGTAAGGAGTCAAATTTTATATATATTTACATATATACATACACATTCATTTGCTTAACATATTATCAACCTTCAGGACTTGGGATACAAAGATGAGTGAATGAGATACTTTCTCACCTTAAGATCTTTGTAGATTAAGTGCAAAAATATAGGCAGACGAGTACATAATTTTGTGTGTTAGTGAAAGGATCTAGGAAGACTTCCTGATTACAACTAATTCTAACATGATGTACCGGGATTAGTGGTTTGATTTGAGGAAGAGAGCGTGAGGCAGTGGCGTACCGTGCAGTAAAAGTGAGGAGCAAGAACAGTGAAGACATAAGGGAAACGGCGACCTGGTATGTGAAAGGGGTTCCCGCCATTTCAGGAGTCTTGCAGCTCGGAGTGTGAAACACCGGGCCAGGAGATGAGGCTGTAGATGTAGGTGGAGACCAGTGTAGAGTGACATCGCACACACTGTTTAAAGGGCCTTGCATTTTATACAGAGAAGTGGCCTGGCCAGATTTGCATTCTGGATACTTGGTTCTTGTAGCTAGGTGTAGGATGAACTTGTTGGAAAGGCAGGCATGGGAATAGGAAGGTTGGTTAGGTGGATTATGCAGCAGTACAGCCTTCACTATGTAAAAGGGAATAAGGATGAAATTGAAGGGACAGATCTGAGAAATTTTTCAGGAAACAAAATGGACAGAATTCATTAACTGGTTCTGTATGGAAATTTAGGAAGAGTGGTGCAGAAGAGGGATGACTCCCGGGTGGATCGCTTTGCCTTCACTGCACCAGTAAATACAGCACATGCATATGTTTATTGGATTATATGATGAGTTCTGGTTTGGACTTTTTGAATTTAAGGCACCAATGTGTTTTCCACATGATGATTTCCAACAGACAGTTGAATATCTGAAGGTTGGATGAGAAATCTGGGTTTGAAACTCAAATCTGAGAGCCATTAGCGTATAGTGGCGCTGAACTCTTAAGAGTGACATTCTCTTTAGTGTCAGCATTATGTTCATAAGCAATACGAATATGCTAAGTGCATGCTGAGCATACTACCAAGATCCGAAATGTGAAATGAACTCTACTTAACCTTTTAAAATTTGCTTACCTTTGAACTGATCAGAAACATATTTTTAAAAAGCTGAAGTATGAACCTAACCAGAGTCTTTTTAAAACAAATATTTTCACCCAAAGTTTTAATTCTAGCACCGAAGTGACATGTCAAAATATTATTTGAACTGAATTGTTAGATCATTTACTTGGAGTTCCTAGAATTGGGTGGCTAGTATATATAAGACATTGTATTGCTTGCAAAAGACTTCAGTGGCAGTCCATATAATGATTTTGGCAGTAAGAAGAATTTAAATTTTTCCTCTCCCAGCTCAAGCACAAGTTATCTAGGGGAACAAATTACTCCCCAATGCACTTACAGTTTCCAGCAATCCAAAATATAACCAAATTGTATCATTCTACACAGAGTTTGGAAGGAAGACTGACGAAATATACTTTCAGTAGCTTCTAGGGCTGACCTAACTGCAGTGGTGCTGGAAAATGATATGGCCTAAAAATCAGGAGTAAGAAGTCTAATGGTGTTCATTTGTAGGAGAGTTTTCCAATGATAATTTTGGTGATATCTTGTATGATGAAATAAAAAAATAAGAATATAAAATATAGAATGATGAATAAAGAAACACCAATGTTGCAGTATTTTGATGTTGGATTCATCTTGATTGGAATTTTAGTCTGAAAACAGATCGGATCAATTATAATGGTAGTCTTGAATGCTCCAATAAGGTGCTTACAATGTGCCTAGCACTGGTCTAAGCATTTTACAAATCCTGACATACCTGTTAGAGGAGTACTGTTATTTGCTCCATTTATCACACGAGGAAACGGAGGCAAACAGGGCAAGCCAAGATACTTGCCAAGATCACATAACTGGCAGTTGGTGAGGCGGTAGTCTGCCCCAGGCGGTCTGCCTCGGAGCCCATGCTCTTACCCACAGTCCTCACCTAGGAGTTATTGTATGCAGCTGGTAAGCAGTGAGTCTGTGCGTTGTGCAGTTTTACAAAATAGAGAGGCAGCGTGATTCTTGCCTTAAAAAACATGCGGTCTTGGCCTGACCTGTGGTGGCGCAGTGGATAAAGCGTCGACCTGGAAATGCTGAGGTCGCTGGTTCGAAACCCTGGGCTTGCCTGGTCAAGGCACATATGGGAGTTGATGCTTCCAGCTCCTTCCCCCTGTCTCTCTCTCTCCTCTCTCTCTCTCTCTCTCTCTCTCTCTGTCTCTCTCCCCCTCTCTCTCCTCTCTAAAAAATGAATAAAAAAAACAAAACAAAAAAAAACACATGCGGTCTCTTGTACTGTTACCAAAATAACTTGCGTTGCAACATACCACAGTGAATCTTTTGATTGCGTTTTCCCTGTTGCTGTGTAAAGGTCACATGTGCACATATTCTTTATATATTTAAAAATAAAGGGAATTTTTAAAATGAAAAATTTAGAATGTCCTTTAGGATGTGTATCTTACAGTGATGTCAAATTTAGGTGTAGGGATAACTAATTTTAGGAGATTTTATAAGGTCTTCAATGTGTAAGAGCATATTTAAATACTTTGCTATTTACTCAAAAACTATTGTAAATGTAAGTTATTTTAATTAGATAATTTAAAAGATAGTAGCCATGCTTGCTATTAAAAGTTTTACTATTAATACTTATTAATTTTTAATAATAAAAATCATATATCATCACATGAAAGAACATTTGGTGATAAAATATGAAAACCCATAAACCCAGCACCTGTTACAATTTTACTTCCTTTGTCCTTTCCTATGTATCTAGTCTTAACGTTTTTCTACTAATAGTATGTTTACAACTATACTTTTAAGAAGTTTTAACTTTACTCTTAGTATTATTAAAGACCTTTTTTAAATAAAAATAAATGGTGTACTAATTTGTCTTTGGGATAAATGTACATTTTCATATCCTAGGTTTGCTTGCTTGCTACACCAAGCTCACATATCATAGCTCAGAAACATTTCTGTGTTATTTCTTTAGCGGTACTCTCTTCACCCTTACATCTCCTTTTCTGGCCCTGGCTTTCCTCAGCTGGGCGCAGCCAGGTGCACTGACGCCCCCTACCTGCAGGCTCAGTCTTACACAGTACCTGAGTCATTCTTACCTGAGTCAACAACGCATCTTTAGCCTCAGACCCACCGATTTGCATGACTTAAAGTTTACTTTATTTGTCCCAGACTTTGGATTAGTTTGCTGAGCTGTTGAGACTCCTCTACTCAGCTGACTCCACTCTGTCTATTGCCAGTTGCCATGGGGTCAGCCTGTGAGCCTGCCCTTACCTTGCTGCTCTTTCCCCTCATCTCTCGTTATTCTTTAATTGCCAGTTTTAATTGATGTGGCCTGTTTTCTCTCCTTGATCCCTCTCTTCCTCAGTTATTCTCCTTTATCCTAGAGGCCCATTCTGGGATTTTGTTACCACTTTATTACTTTCTGCCACTTTTTATCCCTTGCCGGCTGCTCAGACTTGGTGTGTGACACGTGTACAACACCTGTCCCTCTGCTGTGTTCACTGAGTTCAGCCTATGTCTTGCCCAAGTTGTACTTTTGGGCCCATTTCCTTTGAGTGGCCCAGTGACTTCTCAGTTGGCAGCTGCTCCCGGTGGTTCTGCTTACCTGTCTTCTCTGACCTTGCTGGACTCTTATGGAGGCTTATGACAACCCAGGATTGCATCATCATGATTTCTCCCAAAGACAATTACTGCATAAAATCAAGAGAGCAGTAGAAAATTTTGAATGCATGTGGTACCTAAAAAAATCCACTTATTTTTGTTAAATCTTTTCAGATCCTTTTTACAAAACTGTTACTTGTGACTTGAAGCAAAAGAAGCAACTGTGTGCGTGCTGTCCAGACATCATTGTGTGGTGTGGACTCTAGATGCAGTGAACGTTACGTGTAGCTTTAACATGACTGTCACACATGAAATAAAAAAATCGGTCAGTACAGACTACATTGAAGTTGGAGTTGCATAAATAGAACCTATGGTGAGCTGTCATTGAGTTGCCTCATTTATTCTACTTATTGATGAATTTTCATAACTTACTCCTTGAATCAAATTATCCAAGAACAGCCCATGATTTTCTTTATACATTACTTCATAGTACAAAGGTACTGCTGTAATAAAATCTTATAATGATTACTGTTTTTACCACTTGGTTGGGGTGGGTTTTTTTTTATGATGATTACTGTTTTTACTATAATTGGACTGAATTTTTATTTACAGTTTATAAAAAAGTGAGACAACATTGCATGTCTGCTGTTAAAGAGGGCTTAATAATTCTATCATTTTTCCAATTCTGGTGACATTCAGATCCTTCCCTCTTTGTCATACATGTAATTGGCCATGTCAGTAACATGATTAGAATATGCAACTTCTTTCCTAAGATATCAATAGGGCATTCATTTAATTTCAACCTCCTGACACTGCCATTCTTACTCTCACTAAATATATGTGGAATTATGTGGCATAGCCAATTGCTTACAAAATGCAACAAGTGGAGGAGGTTCTACAACAGGTTACTAGAGCGAGACAGCCACAGAGAGTTGACCTAATTAGCTGTGCCATTTCCATGGTACGTAGTTAGGATGTGCAAGTGATTAATGATGGGGGTCATAAAGTAAGCTGTTGGCCATGGAGAAGTCCGTGAAAGGAGTAATGAAGGGTCCCAGCTAGTAGAAAACCATGGAATTGAGGGTCTAGAAAAAAATCAAGTCTAGATAGGCTGGTACTTGATTTCAGTTTGATTTGTTGAGACCAGTGTTACCTGTAGTACTTCCACACCATACTCACAGGTCCCAAATTACATCACCCTTATGACGAAGAGGATGTCTTCCTTTTTTCCGAGCTGCATGGGTTTATCTTAGGGGTAGCTATAAATGGGCAAAGGGAGGATTATGAAAGGAAGGGAAAAGAGTTTAATTTAGATAAAGTTTCAGATCATCTATCTAGTCCTGCTTTACTCAAGAATATTTTTGTGTATTTTCTATATCAGAGTTTTTTTGTAAGAATTTCTTTGAGAAAAGTGGTTGCACTAAAAAAGTTTGAGAACTACTCCATCCATGTACCACAGATAGATACCAGCACCCTGTTTCGCGCTGTCTCCTCTTTATCTGCTGATGGGGCCTGGATTTATTCAGTATGTGGTGAGTGTCTGGCCCTCTAACACTTTACTAGGCATCCTAGTCATCTCTTGGGCTATTAAATGATCGCTGCTCTCGAAGCTTAGGTTTTCCTGTAGTTCTGCACACATTTATCTTTTATCTCCACATTTTTTATTGATCTTATCTATAATTTCAAAATAACTTCTGTACCAAAGATTCTCAGTCTCTAGCCTGAGTTTGCCACATTAATACCTGTGTGCAGTTTGGGAGGTCCGTTTTCTTATTTCTATAACTACTCTCTTACCTTCCTAATCTTATGTGGCTAAAAAGAGAGTATAGGGACAAGTTTGTAAATCACAGAGATATAAAGAAGTATTGATTTTATTGCTGTAATCAGTATCTTCACAACCATATTTCAACTTATTTTTAGCAGGAAATGTTTGATACCTTAAACTTAAGATGTACTAAATGGTACTCAATAATTCCTTATCTGTACATCAGACGTGATCCTCTATATTTATATAATAGCACCATCTTGCCAGTATTCACGACATTTCAAAATCATCACAGCTTCTTTTGATTCTTTTTTCTTTTAATATCTTGCTGTTATCACATTTTTTCAGCTATTTATGCCAATTTGTCTGGATTAGCATAATAATCAGAACTTGTCCCTGTGTTCTGTTTTCAGTGTTTACTTCAGCTCTATCTTCTGTCTTGATGCTGTGGTGGTTTTATTTGTTTGTTTTTATTTTTTTTGCTTTTTCTCTCCTAAAAAGTATAGCCTCCCTGCTTGTGAGAATTCAGTGTCCCACTACTGCCTGTACGTTGTAGCTGAAACCCCTCAGCTGTGCCTTCTCGTGACTTTACAATGTGTATTCATCTGCATATCAGCTCTTCCACAACTCCTTCCCGAGCCTCCTGCCCTTCAGCCAAACTCTTCATTCTCCAAAGGGATGTTGACCACTTTTATTTCTGGATTTTTCCTCAGACTCTTCTATCTGTCTGGAATGTGTTCACTTTGTTGAAAAACTACTGATCCTGTGAGGCCAGTGGAAAATGCCTTCTCCATGAAAGTATATATTTGTAATCCCCTCTCAAAAGACGTGACTATGACTCCTCTCTTGACCCTGCTGTGTCATTTTACTTTACTTTATCTTCTGGCTGCTCTGTGGTCATATAAGAACTAAGTAAAATAGTTACTTGTGTTTTTTTTTTTGACAGAGACAGAGAGGGACAGAGAGAGGGACAGATAGGGACAGACAGGAAGGGGGAGAGATGAGAAGCATCAATTCTTTGTTGCAGCACCTTAGCTGTTCATTGATTGATTTCTCATATGTGCCTTGACTGGGGGGCCTCAGCAGGCCAAGTAACCCCTTGCTCAAGCCAGTGACCTTAGGCTCAAGCTGGTGAGCCTTGCTCAAACCAGATGAGCCCAGCTCAAGCTGGCAACCTTGGGGTTTGAACCTGGGTCATCCGCATCCCAGTCTGACATTCTATCCACTATGCCACTGCCTGGTCAAGCAATACTTACTTGTTCTTAAGTTTAACTTGGTCATAATGTATCTGTTTCATTGTGAAACAGTTTGAATTAGCCTCAGCCCCCTGTAGTTAATGACAGTGATAGTTTCATCTTATATATAGGTTGTGCCCTGTATGTTACACTGGCAAGAAAGAAAGGTGGTTTGCAACTAGCTTTGCTGTTGAAAATATGGAGGGGGGGCATTTTTACTGTTTTTTCTTGATAAAATGCAGGACTATGTAGTAAAAGAATTATTTCATGCATTGGTATTTTTATTCAAGTTGAAATATAGTTGAATAAAAGTATTTCCTAATCAGAAACTAACATTTTATGGAAAAAGGAAATTTACTTACTCCTAGAAAGACATCTTGCCTGTGTTTGTCCTTGATTAGTCTACAGAGGGACATTTCTTTTTGTTTGTAAATAGTTTATATGGCTCTATTTTTAGGTATTAGGGTTTATATCAAATTCTTTTTGTATTATTACAAATCAACCAATCTTGTATTACTTTAATGTTATCAACCACTCACTCTTTATTGGTTTTTTAAATGCCAGAAAATAAAAAGCAAAAACCCCACCCTACATTAATGCAATTTTATGGTTAAGATTTTACATTCACAGAAGTCCAGAAATTCTAAGTTATAGTTCCCCAAAGAATCCTAATTCAGTCACATTGCATAAACTGATATTAAGGTTGAAATGTATCATCATTACAGTAATGCAAAATACTCATATATGTATGAGGACACAGTGATGGTTGCTGAGGGAACCATAATTTTGGATTTTCTGACTTTTTTTGCACATACAATTTCAACCATAATGTTAAGTTAATGCAGTTTTTTTTTCATTGACTTTGAAGTAATATATTTGTTGCTATATTTATCTTAAAAATAAGTTTTTTTTAATTGACTTCCCTTTTTTTCTTCTGTATATCTATAAACCTATCCCCATCTGATGTTCCTACAAAGAGAACTACCTACGGAATACTTTTGTGTAAAAATAGTTTTTGGGCTCATGTATACTCATATTCTCTCTGCCTTTCTCACACACATACACACAGCCTCGCACGCTTATGTTACATTCTGGCACATTATAGAAGCAGGTAGCATATCCACTACCTGCTGTTGAAAGTGTTGACAATACTGAATTATTTATTCTATCTGCTATACTATCCAAAATCGTTTTGGGTACTTTGACACATTTTGGTCTCTTCCATATGGATACTTCATGGTGGCAGAGTTGCCAGATGCTCAGGTATTGTGACAGTCTTACTTTTTCAAGGGCTGTTGGAATATTCTTGGGAGAATCTTGCCTTGTTACTGAGTCCTATGGAGTGATGAAATACTAACATTTCTTTGAAAGTACTTTTCAAGACAAGGAGTTAGTACAGAAAGTTATTAGTGTCCCATCTGAGTATATTTAGTTTTGGGTGCTGAGTAAGGGAGCAGCTTATCAGGAAATTTATTTGTAGTGAGTTGACGTCCCCCTAACTGCAGTATTAGCAGTATATATGCAAAGGGGACTAAAACACAGTTACATAAGATATTAAATGCTGATTCATATCATCTCAGCTCTTTGTTTATATCTCAGTAGCCAATGTGAAGATAAAAAGCAGGTTGTCACGTCTTGTTTGTCTTTTTATCCCTTATACTGTATACTGTTATCTAACTCTATATGTGTGTGTGTGTTTATATGCATATATATAAATATAAATGTATGCATATAATATTAATATAAAGATATAAAATGTGGATATTTCTGGTCCTGCACATTTGCTTTTCTTTTGCAGTATTTATAGAAACGCATGCTCTCTCTCTTTTCCAATCCCTGCTTAACACACACTGAATTGGAAACTCTCATTGTCTTTTGATAAAGTCCATCTGAAGCGTTTTTTTCCTGGAGAGCTTTTCTGGGTTCCCTGCTTGGTTTTCTCATGCGCTCTGTGTATTTCCGGACACTGTCAGATCACCAATGTGCCCTTGGGGGTGGGGTGGGGGGCAGGAAAGAACTGACAAAGAGGGCTGCTTCCATGCTGCGCCTACATGTAAATGTCTCGTCAGGCAAAGAGGAGCTCTGGTCCCTGACCCTAAGGTGCAGGCTATGAAAATTCAAACACCGAGACTCAGGTGGCTATCTGCAGTGAGTCTCTCCTGCCTATTTATAGCCACATTTTAATACTTTTGTCTGTATTTTGTGGAAAGAGTGAGAGACATGATCAAAGAATGTTTTTCCATTTTTTTATCTCAGTGATTGGGCTTTTCCTTCATTTAAAGGGAGGATATTTTCATCCTGATGTCTCACTTGAAGTTGCTGCCACTGCTAAACTTAGGAGGCAGGCTCCCATACAAATACCTGTGACTTCCTTCCTGTAACCAGCTCGACAGTGGACCCTGCCTGGCTTCCAACCGCCTATGCTGGGGAAGGTGGCCTCATTTTGTGCTCCTTAGTCACCCGGTAAGGAACTGTACACAAAGAAATCTTCAGTTCCCGCTAGCTATAATATTTGAGCATTCTCACGTATAGTGTAGTGTGATAGATGAAACCGAGAAAAATGCATCTCAGAAAGTTACTGTTGTCATGTAGGCTGTGTTGAATGACCTTCATACTTTATGTGTAGATAATCTCAACAATATTGTTTATATAGCATTTTTACTTTTCATCTTTATTTTTGCCTCCTATACCTATGTATGAGTTACTTTAAGAAAAAAAGAGTTGTGTTCAAGGGAACTGTGTTAAAAAAAAGTATTTTTTATTTATGAAACTTAGCCATGTAGAAGATTGAAAATTTTTCATTTTACCCTAATAAAATAGGAAATTTTTATCTTTGAAAAACTGGCTTTTAAATGTCACCCCCTCTCTGTGATACAGATTGGGGAACATAATGCTAGAATTTTTACACTGTTGGCTTGATGAGAAAGAAACACAGAATTGATAAATCAATGTTCATGAAAAGTCTTATCTCTAAAATAAAAGTACAAAAGACCAACACAGAGTCCTAGGACTCATGCCTTCAAATTTCTATTCTATCGTAGATGTACGACATTATATAATATTTCACTCTCCCAAACACTTTTTTTTTTTTTTTTTTTTTTTTTTTTTTTTTTCATTTTTCTGAAGCTGGAAACAGGGAGAGACAGTCAGACAGACTCCCGCATGCGCCCGACCGGGATCCACCCGGCACGCCCACCAGGGGCGACGCTCTGCCCACCAGGGGGCGATGCTCTGCCCATCCTGGGCGTCGCCATGTTGCGACCAGAGCCACTCTAGCGCCTGGGCCATCCCCAGCGCCCGGGCCATCTTTGCTCCAATGGAGCCTTGGCTGCGGGAGGGGAAGAGAGAGACAGAGAGGAAAGCGCGGCGGAGGGGTGGAGAAGCAAATGTGCGCTTCTCCTGTGTGCCCTGGCCGGGAATCGAACCCGGGTCCTCCGCACGCTAGGCCGACGCTCTACCGCTGAGCCAACCAGCCAGGGCTCTCCCAAACACTTTTTGAGTGCCTACTGTGTACTTGCTGGTTTTGAATTTTGTGATTAATTATCTAGAGATATTCATGTAATTAAAGTGATGTGTAAAATAGCAATATATTGGAGATAGTAAATAAATTATTTGGGGAGGAGATAGTTCTCCAAATGGCATAATTAAGCATCAAATTCAGGAAAGATATTAAAGAACTGTCTTGGACTTGCCAAAACAAACCTGGAAGAGAGAATCAAAACATAGGAATAGGCCCTGGCTAGCTGGTTCAGTGACAGAGCGTTGGCCCAGCATATGGAAGTCCTGGTTCGATTCCCGGCCAGGGCACACAGGAGAAGCGCCCATCTACTTCTCCACCCCTCCCCCTCTCCTTCCTCTTTGTCTCTCTCTTCCCCTCCCGCAGCCAAGGCTCCATTGAAGCAAAGTTGGCCCGGGCGCTGAGTATGGCTCTGTGGCCTCTGCCTCAGGCGCTAGAATGGCTCTGGTTGCAATGGAGCTATGCCTCCTACTGGGCTTGTTGGGTGGATCCTGGTTGGGTGCATGTGGGAGTCTCTCTGCCTCCCTGCTTCTCACTTCAGAAAACAAACAAAACAAAATAACAAAAAAACCCAGCAATAATCTCTACGAGAAGCATAACAAAATGTCACAAATCAAATGATAAAACAGCTCAATAGAATACAGGATTCTGGGAAGCAAATTTAGAACAAATACTTATAAGAACCAAAAAAATGTAGATCTTACAACTGATTATAGAAAGATGGAGTATCTAGGAGACATTTTATTTGTTCTTGTTATTTTAACAATTGATGTGATTCTGTAAAAATAGCAATTTACTCTATTTTGCTTTGTTAGTTTATCCTTGGGACACAGAATGCCTTTCTTCCCATAGTTGTCAGGAATAGTTTAGCTGATACACCAGGAGGCAGGATATTATTATGATGATGATGGTTGTTATGATTGTTTTTAACTATTCCTGTTGTCATAGTATTCAAGCCTAAATGATGATCATATCTGATCGCCATTCTAACTTGCGTGTGGTTTGTTTCTTAGGCTTGTGCCTAAACTCAGCTTTCTGTATCTGTGAGCAGTAGGTTTCTGGCCTGACTGATCAGTGTGTCCTTAAATGTATGTAATCTTAGACAGTATTGGTGGGGTCGAGTTGGAGTAATGATAAAATTCATATCTATTGCCTGGGTCTCTGGTCTTCCAACTTTATAGTATTTAAAAATAAACTCTTAAGGACTCATGAGTGGCTTGAACTATAAAGGGCAAAGAACATTTCAATATAAAATGATATACTGCTGTTAAGGAATAGTTGTCTATGATAGATTAATCATGAGGTGAATTATAAATATTTCACATACTAATTATATTAGTTTATGTAGATAAAACACCATATGAAGTGTTCCCAGCACACTCAGCAAGTTAGATGCCTTTTGCATATTAATTGACTTAGTCCTTCAAGGCTGATGATCATGAATCCCTGAAGATGGCAGAAATGATCATCATGACGTTGTATATTCCTGATCTTTGTACCAGGTTGACACCTTTCTCCAGGAGTTCCTTTTCTTTGAGTGATACCATAAGTACTTGATATGTTAGGACTGTGAAGCAGAGAACAGTGCCTGACATACAAGGAAATAAGTAATGTGTTTGAACAAAAATGACATCAAGTAACATTCCCTAAGAATTGTGTGGGTGCTCAGTTAAGAAGGTAAGTACATTCTCTGGGGAGCATGAGATGCTGTCCAAATTATATTTTAGTGGTAGAAATCAATGTCCTATAGAACACTTCACTATAAACAGAATCAACCCATTTTATTTTCATGGTATCATTGAGGGAATGAGTGATTGACTCATTCGCTCATTCATCTATTTGCTTATTTAAAAACATGTAGTGAGCACATGGGATAGGATAGTGAACAAGGAAGATACAGGGCTCACTCTAAGAAAACTTAAATCCAGAGTTGGAACTACCAAGTTAAGGACACTATAGGATGCTAAAGAATTGAAAAAAAGCATATCTAATATATCTCATCAAGGCATATATACTTTATTTTTCTGTATTTTTTTTTTTTGTATTTTTCTGAAGCTGGAAATGGGGAGAGACAGACAGACTCCCACATGCGCCCAACCGGGATCCACCCGGCACACCCACCAGGGGGCGACGCTCTGCCCATCCGATGCGTCGCTCTGTCGCGACCAGAGCCACTCTAGCGCCTGGGGCAGAGGCCAAGGAACCATCCCCAGCGCCCGGGCCATCTTTTGCTCCAGTGGAGCCTCGGCTGCGGGAGGGGAAGAGAGAGACAGAGAGGAAGGAGAGGGGGAGGGGTGGAGAAGCAGATGGGTGCCTCTCCTGTGTGTCCTGGCCGGGAATCGAACCCGGGACTTCTGCACGCCAGGCCGACACTCTACCACTGAGCCAACTGGCCAGGGCTGACATATATATTTTAATGGGAGAAAAAGATAACATGAAATATTGGAGAAACGTGTGGAATAGAGTTATAATGTTATATAACAAATCAGAGCCCACATTTTTACCTGACATATTTGGTGACTAGGCCCTTTAGCTGAATGGAAACTGTAATGCAGTTTCCTTCAGTAGTTTTTTATTTTGTCTTTAGTTACCTGGTGGGCACCCCACTTACATTTAGCATTTGTAAAACTCTCTTTTTACTTCCCCTCTGCTTCGGCTTTGAGTCTTGCACACCCTCCTAGAAATAAAGTCAGACATTTCTGTTCCCTTCATTGCTCTTTTTTTAAATTTAATTTTTGATTTGAGAGAGAAAGAGAGAAAAGCATCGATTTATTGTTTCACTCATTTATGCATTCATTGGTTGTTTCTTTTATATGCCCTGACCAGATATCAAATCTGCAACCTTGGTGTTTCAAGAAGATGCTCTTACCAGCCAAGCTACCTGGCCAGGGCCTCTCTTCATTGCTCTTAATATCAGTCCCACTTCTCTCTGCCCCTCTTCCATGACCACCTACATCCTTGTTATTTCAGTAAGGTGACTCCTTCATGTTAATTAGGATGCTGCCTAGATTGAATCTCTTCAGGAGATCCTTCCTCAATGGCCATTACCTTTTCACACTTTGTCTAATAATATAACCACTCAGTAAATATGTGATGAATGGATGAAATAAAACTGTTCTTTACACCATCTATGTTCTTTTTTTCTCAAACACAGACTATAATATAAAGTAGAGTTAGTAGGAAACACTGAGGCACATTCTAATCTTAGAGGGTTTAAAATCAGTATGAAATAACTAAAAAAATAGAGGCTTTGTGGCCAGATGAACTTTGATTTGAAATTTTATCTGTGCCTCACAGTAACTGCTATTGTTTTAGCATTTAGCCAAACTTCTTGTGCTTTAATTAATTGGCAAGATGGGGAAAGTGAGACACGGCTCTTAGGGTGATGATTAAATGAGATGCTATATCACAGTACACGGCCCCCTCTCGTCCTTTAGATAAATGTCACATTATGGGGACTTAAAGATTTTGTTACCACAAAGATGACAGAGACCCATGGTTTTACATGAACTGGTTTTATCTGTACAGAGCAACCTCCCTTTATGTTGAAAGTGGTAGTGATGGTAGTATTTTATTTGATACCTGTTTTTCAATTTACTACCATTTTTCTTAGCCAATGACCATTACAACTCAGTTATCTAGGACTAATAAGAAATAAAGCATTGTTAGTACAATAAAATAAGTGTACAACAACAGGTCCCTCTACTGCTAACAAAGGACACGTTTTACAAACCTCTCACCCTGCGTTTGAGCACCTCCAGCTCCGATAGATGACCACCTTTCCGTTTTTATCTGAGAAGGTATTTTTTTTATTTTTTATTTTAAATCAATTTTTATTAATTTTAATGGGGTGGCATCAATAAATCAGGGTACATATATTCAAAGAAAACATGTCCAGGTTATCTTGTCATTCAATTATGTTGCATACCCACCACCCAAAGTCAGATTGTCCTCCATCACCTTCTATCTAGTTTTCTTTGTGCCCCTCTCCTGCCCCCCCCCCCCAACCACCACACTCTTGTCCATGTCTCTTAGTCTCGTTTTTATGTTCCACCAATGTATGGAATAATGCAGTTCTTGTTTTTTTTCTGATTTACTTATTTCACTCTGTATAATATTACCAAGATCCCACCATTTTGTTGTAAATGATCCGATGTCATCCTTTTTTTTTTTTTTTTTGGCAAGAGAAAATTCTTTAATTAGTAATATTTGATATGAGAGAACAAAGCTTGATTATAGTGAGAGAAAACTGTTCCATTTCTTTGATATTTTTAAACATATACACACATACATTCCAGGTGGGGCAAAGGCAGGTTTACAATTGTGAGTACATGAAACACAGAATTTATTCTTGTATTATTATTTATTACTATTGTATTATTTTTCATGCAAACATCTGTAAACTTACTTTTGCCCCACCTGGCATAGATATATAGATATCTATATCTATACACTGTGAGCTCTTTGAGAAACAAAACAAAAACCTACTAAACCCATATAATATTTTCAGAGTGTAAATTTCTTGATTGATTAATTAAGAACCTTTACAGGTAGTAGATAGAATTCACACAGACAATAAACAGGAAAGATATAAATCAAGGTTTCCTCAGTTTCATTCTTTTTTTTCTTCTTCTTTTATACTTATTTTTATTATTAAATTTAATGCAGTGACACTGATAAATCAGGATACATATGTTGAGAGAAAACTTCTTCAGATTATTTTGACATTTGATTATACTGCATACGCCTGACCCAAAGTCAAATTGCCTTCTCTCACCTTCTATCTGGTTTTCTTTGTGCCCCTCCCCTCCCCCCATCGCCTCTCTCTCCTTCCTCGCCACATCCCTCCCAAGGCCCCCACCCCCGTTACCATCACATTCTTGTCCATGTCTCTGAGTCTCATTTTTCTTTCCCATCTATGTATGGATTCATATAGTTCTTAGTTTTTTCTGATTTACTTATTTCACTCTGTATAATGTTATCAAGGTCCAACCATGTTACTGCAAATGATCCGATGTCATCATTTTCTATGGCTGAGTAGTATTCCATAGTATATATATACGAAAGCTTTTTAATCCACTCGTCCTCTGACGGACACTTGGGTTGTTTCCAGATCTTCACTATTGTGAATAATGCTGCCACAAACATGGGGGTGCATTTCTCCTTTTGGAGCAGTTCTATGGTGTTCTTGGGGTATATTCCTAAAAGTGGGATAACTGGGTCAAAAGGCAGTTCGATTTTCAACCTTTTTTTTTTTTCCATTTTTCTGAAGCTGGAAACAGGGAGAGACAGAAAGACAGACTCCCGCATGCGCCCGACCGGGATCCACCCGTCATGCCCACCAGGGGCGACGCTCTGCCCACCAGGGGGCGATGCTCTGCCCATCCTGGGCGTCGCCATGTTGCGACCAGAGCTACTCTAGCGCCTGAGGCAGAGGCCACAGAGCCATCCCCAGCACCCGGGCCATCTTTGCTCCAATGGAGCCCCGGCTGTGGGAGGGGAAGAGAGAGACAGAGAGGAAAGCGCGGCGGAGGGGTGGAGAAGCAAATGGGCACTTATCCTGTGTGCCCTGGCCGGGAATCAAACCCGGGTCCTCCGCATGCTAGGCCGACGCTCTACCGCTGAGCCAACCGGCCAGGGCCCGATTTTCAACTTTTTGAGGAATCTCCATACTGTTTTCCACAGAGGCTGCACCAGTCTACATTCCCACCAGCAATGCAGGAGGGTTCCCTTTTCTCCACATCCTCGCCAGCACTTATTCTGTGTTGTTTTGTTGATGAGCGCCATTCTGACTGGTGTGAGGTGATATCTCATTGTGGTTTTAATTTGCATTTCTCTAATGACTAGTGATGTTGAGCATTTTTTCATATGCCTATTGGCCATCTGTATGTCCTCTTCGGAGAAGTGTCTATTCATTTCTTTTTCCCATTTTTTGATTGGATTATTTGTCTTCCTAGTGTTGAGATTTACAAGTTCTTTATAAATTTTGGTTACTAACCCCTTATTGGATGTATTGTCAAATATGTTCTCCCATTGTGTAGTTTGTCTTTTTATTCTGTACTTACAGCTAAAGACTAGCTGTGCAAAAGCTTTTTAGTTTGATAGAGTCCCATTTGTTTATCCTGTCTTTTATTTCACTTCCCCGTGGAGATAAATCGGCAAATATATCGCTGTGAGAGAGGTCGGCGGAGAGCCTACTGCCTATGTTTTCTTCTAAGATGCTTATGGTTTCACGACTTACATTTAAGTCTTTTACCCATTTTGAGTTTATTTTTGTGAATGGTGTAAGTTGGTGGTCTAGTTTCATTTCTTTGCAGGTAGCTGTCCAATTTTCCCAACACCATTTGTTAAAGAGGCTGTCTTTACTCCATTGTATGCTCTTACCTCCTTTGTCAAATATCAGTTGTCCATAAAGGTGTGGGTGTATTTCTGGGTTCTCAGTTCTGTTCCATTGATCTATATGCCAGCTCTTATGCCAGTACCAGGCTGTTTTGAGTACAATGACCTTGTAGTATTAACTTGATATCAGGAAGTGTGATACCTCCCACTTTATTCTTCTTTTTTAAGATCGCTGAGGCTATTCATGTTCTTTTTTGGTTCCATATAAATTTTTGGAATATATGATCTATATCTTTGAAGTATGTCATAGGTATTTTAATTGGTATTGCATTGAATTTATAAATTGCTTTGGGTAATATAGACATTTTAATGATGTTTATTCTTCCTATCCATGAGCACGGTATATGCTTCCACTTGTTTGTATCTTCCTTGATTTCTTTTATCAATGTTTTATAATTTTCCGAGTACAAGTCTTTAGTCTCCTTAGTTAAATTTATTCCTAGATACTTTATTTTTTTGGTTGTAATAGTGAAGGGGATTGTTTCCTTAATTTCTCTTTCTGACTGTTCATTGTTGGCATATAAAAATGCCTCTGATTTCTGAGTATTAATTTTATATCCTGCCACCTTGCTGAATTCATTTATCAGGTCCAGTAGTTTTTTGACTGAGACTTTAGAGTTTTCTATATACAATATTATATCATCTACAAATAATGATAGTTTTACTTCTTCTTTTCCAACTTGAATGCCTTTTATTTCTTCTTGTCTGATTGCTATGGCTAGGATTTCCAGGACTATGTTGAATAAGAGTGGTGAAAGGGGGCACCCCTGCCTTGTTCCTGATCTTAAGGGCATTGCTTTTAATTTTTGCCCATTGTGGATGATGTTGGCTGTGGGTTTGTCATAGATGGCTTTTATTATGTTGAGGTATGTTCCCTGTATTCCCACTTTGCTGAGAGTTTTGATCATGAATGAGTGCTGGATTTTATTAAATGCTTTTTCTGCATCTATTGAAATTATCATATGGTTTCTCTCCTTCTTTTTGTTTATGTGATGAATCACATTGATTAATTTGCGAATATTATACCAGCCTTGCCTCCCCAGACTAAATCCCACTTGATCATGGTGTATGATTTTTTTCATATATTGCTGGATCCGGTTTGCTAATGTTTTGTTGAGGATTTGCATCTATATTCATCAGGGATATTGGTCTATAATTTTCTTTCTTTGTGTTGTCTTTGCCTGGTTTTGGAATCAGAATTATGCTTGCCTCATAAAAGGAGCTTGGAAGTCTTCCTTCCTCTTGATTTTTTTGAAATAGCTTGAGGAGGATAGTAGTTAGTTCTTCTTTGAATATTTGGTAGAATTCACTTGTGAAGCCATCAGGCCCAGGACTTTTCTTTGTTGGGAGTTTTTTGATAACTGTTTCAATCTCATTTGGTGTAATCAGTCTGTTTAGGTTTACTGATTCTTCCATATTAATTTTTGGAATATTGTATGTTTCAAGGATTTGTCCATTTCATCTAGGTCGTCTAGCTTTTTGGCATACAGTTCTTCATAGTATTTTCTTACAATATTTTGTATTTCTGTTGTGTCAGTTGTTATTTCTCCACTCTGATTTCTAATTGTATTTATTTGAGTCCTCTCTCTTTTTTTCTTGATGAGTCTAGTTAACGGTTCATTGGTATTGTTTCTTTAGCCTCTATGTCATTTATTTCTGCTCTGATCTTTATTATTTCCTTCCTTCTACTACATTTGGGCTTTACTTGCTGTTCTTTTTCTAATTTTTTTTAGATGCATGGTTAAACTGTTTATTTGAGCTTTTTCTAGTTTCTTAAAGTGGGCCTGTAATGCTATGAACTTCCCTCTCAATACTGCTTTTGCTGTGTCCCATAGATTTTGAGTTGTTGTATGCTCATTGTCATTTGTTTATAGGAATTTTTTTATTTTTTTCTTTGATCTCATTCTTAATCCATTTGTTATTTAACAACCTGCTATTTAGTTTCCATGTTTTTGAGAGTTTTTGAGCTTTTCTGTTGCGGTTGATTTCTAGTTTCATGCCATTGTGATCAGAGAAAGTGCTTGATATAATTTCAGTCTTCTTAAATTTGTTGAGACCACTTTTGTGCCCTAACATGTTGTCTATCCTAGAGAATGTACCATGAGCACTTGAAAAGAATGTATATTCTGCTGCTTTAGGGTGAAAGGTTCTGAAAATATCTATTAAATCGAGTTAATCTAGTATGTCCTTTAAGTCTTCTGTTTCTTTGTTAATTTTCTTTCTTGAGGATCTATCTAGTGATGTTAGTGGGGTATTAAAATCCCTTACTATTATAGTATTGCCGTTGATCTCGCCCTTTAAATCCATCAAAGTCTGCTTTATATATTTATGTGCTCCTGTATTAAGTGCATAGATATTTATAACTGTTATATCTTCCTGTTGGATTGTTCCCTTTATCATTATGTAGTGGTCTTCTTTATCTCTTACTATAGTCTTTGTTTTCAAGTCTATTTTGTCTGATATAAGTATTGCTACCCCAGCTTTTTTTTCATTTTCATTTGCGTTAAATATTTTTTTCCATCCTTTTACCTTCAGTCTATGTGTATCTTTTGTTTTAAGGTGTGTCTCTTGTAGACAGCATATGTATGGATCCTGTTTTCTTATCCATGCAGCTCTGCTATGTCTTTTGATCGGATCATTTAATCCATTTACCTTTAAGGTTATTATTGATATGTAATTGTTTATTGCCATTTTATTCTTTAAAAGTGTATTCCTTTTTTACTATATTCTTTTTCCCCTTTGATCTGTTTACAACAGGCCCCTTAGCATTTCTTGCAGCCTTGGTTTGGTTGTAGTGAATTCCTTGAGTTTTTTTTGTCTGGAAAGCTTTTTATTTCTCCTTCAATTTTAAATGATAGCCTTGCTGGATAAAGTAGTCTGGGTTGTAGGTCCTTGTTCTGCATTACTTTGAATATTTCTTGCCATTCCCTTCTGGCCTCAAGTGTTTCTGTTGAGAAGTCGGAAGTCATCCTTATGGGGGCTCCTTTGTAGGTGATAGTCTTTTTTTCTCTATCAGCTTTTAATATCTTCTCTTTATTACTTACCTTTGGTATTTTAATTATGATGTGTCTTGGTGTAGATTTTTTTGGGTTTCTCTTTAATGGAGTTCTCTGTACTTCTTGAACTTGTGAGATGTTTTCCTCCCTTAACTGAGGGAAGTTTTCAGCTATGATATGTTTGAACAAGGTCTCTAGCTCTTGCTCTTTCTCTTCTTCTTCAGGAATCCCTATAATGTGAATGTTATTTCTCTTCATGTTGTCACAGAGCTCTCTTAGAGTTTCCTCAGACTTTTTGAGTCTCTTTTCTTTTTTCTACTCTGCTTTCATGCCTTTATTTATCTTGTCCTCTAACTTGCTGATTCGATTTCAGCTTTATCCATCCTGCTTTTAATTCTTTCCATTGTGTTCTTCATTTCTGATATTGTATTTGTCATTTCTGACTGATTCTTTTTTATTATTTCAATGTCCTTTTTTTATATTTGCTATCTCTTTATTTAGGTGTACATAATGACCATCTATTGTTCTAATATCTTTGAGCATCCTAACAATTGTTAAACTCTGCATCTGGTAATTTGGTTATATCTGATTCAGTCAGATCCTTTTCTGTGGATTTCTCTTGATTCATTTGGGTTGCATTTCTCTGCTTTTTCATTTTGTCTGTGTAAAAGAAGGTTTTGGCCACTGGAGACCACTGGGTGTGGCCTTTATTCCCTAGGTGTTATCTGTCTGCAGGCTCACCACCTCATCTGCTGTTGCTGCCTAGGGCATTCGGGCATGGGCATTGCCGGTGCCTGCCCACTGGGGCTGTTGCTGTGGTTTCTGCCTCTCCTTCACGGGAGTGGTTGTGATCACATACTCGGGTGTACAAGCCTCGTTGGCCTTGGCCTTCGCCCTGCCCATGCGGGTGGCATTATGCTTGGCCTTGAAGGCAGGGGTGAGCGCCTTTGCTCAGCTGTGGGTCTCCGCCTGATTCCAGGCTTTCGCTCCGCCCTTGCAGGAGGAGCTTGCTCATGGGACAGCTGCAAGCCTTGGCTCCACAGGCCAGGCGGGACTGCATGTCCACACTCAGTAGCAGGACTCTGCCTGTTTTGGGTTTTTGGCTCCCAAGTCAGGCCACAAGCCTGGGTTCCACAGGCAGGGCAAGGCTGTGCTCCTATGCCCTTGCTCAAGGGCGGGTCTCCACCCCTTCCGGGGTTCCCACCCTTCTCCCGCAAGCTGGATTAGAGGTGGCCCGCAGCTGGGCTTGATCACTTTTGCACGTCCACTCCTCCTCAGCCGGGAAATACTAAGCTCACATGTGAGCTCAGTGGTGGCCAGCCGGCCTCTGCCCTTGCTGATAGAACCACGCTTCTGCGTCCCGCTGCTGCCCACCCTCGGGTGAGCCCTCAGCCATGTGGGTGGTGCGCTGCAGCTCAGACCTTGAGACGCACTACTGAAGCCCCGAAAGCTCCCTCCTTCTAAGCGACTCTGCTTTCAGTGCCGCGGGAGAACTTGTTTGGCTGGTGTCCTGCTTCCCTTTGCTGGTGTTGCTTTTTCCAGGGGAAATATTCACTTCAGATTTTGGGACTCATCCCAGAGGTTAGGGTGGCTGTCTCTCAAAGTGTTTCTCCCTGTGCCTCCTAGATTACAGTGTCTTCCTGTTACTCCTCTCCTCTCCTCTCTCCCTGACCCCCAGAGCCCCGGGTGAGTGGTTGTGAGAGAGGTTTTCTGCGCGGTCCCTTTAAGAAGAATCCTGGGGGGTTGCCCTGACCGGTTGGCTCAGTGCTAGAGCATCGGCCTGGCGTGCGAAAGTCCCGGGTTCGATTCCCGGCCAGGGCACACAGGAGAAGCGCCCATCTCCTTCTCCACCTCTCCCCCTCTCCTTCCTCTCTCTGTCTCTTCCCCTCCTGCAGCCAAGGCTCCATTGGAGCAAAGATGGCCTGGGCGCTGGGGATGGCTCCATGGCCTCTGCCTCAGGCGTTAGACTGGCTCTGGTCTCGACAGAACGACGCCTCAGATGGGCAGAGCATTTCCCCCTGGTGAGCGAGCCAGGTGGATCCCGGTCGGGTGCATGCGGGAGTCTGTCTGACTGCCTCCCCATTTCAGCTTCAGAAAAATACAAAACAAAACAAAAAAAAGAGAGAGAAGAAGAATCCTGGGTCTGAGAAATCAGTCTCTTTCTCACAAACAGTATCCTGACTTGTTTCCAGCGAAATACTGTCCTTACGCCTCTTCTGGGCTCCTGGGCTGCAGGCTAGGGCTTTGTTCCTGGGGCTCAGGACCCTCCCCTCTCTGCTAAACTGACTTCGTGACACGCCAGTCTCTCTCGGCTGCTGTTCGCTCCGGGGAGCTGGGCAGTCCCTTCCGCGTTTCCGCTTTTTCTACCAGTCTCGGTGTGGCTTCTGCACTGTTCCTTGGTTGAGGAGTCCTCTTAGTTTAGTCTAAAGTTGGTTTTTCCAGATGATGGTTCTTAAAATTAGTTTGTAACCCACTTTGGTTTTGGGAGACAAGATGGCCTACTCATTGCCATCTTGTCTCTCTCCCGAGGAGGTTTTGTTTTCAAACCCTAACCTTCAGACCCTGTCCCTTGTCCCTGAGCTACTTAAATAGTACTGATGCTTCCAGACTCAAGATGTTAGACCCCAGGCTTCCCCTGCTACCCTCAGTAAACATGAGGTTTCCTGGTTTTCCGCTGCGCTTAGTTTTTCTCCTCTTTCTCTGAAACGATAGTGTTTAGTGTCTCTCCGTTGTCCCTCAGACTGGCGTGCTTTGTCGCTCCTGTATGGGACAGAGCTGATACTTATTTTTTTATTGTCATATAATGTTTCCTGTATTTTTGGCATATTTTACCAATTATATTGTCAGCTTTTTTGCAAAAGGGATGATATTTTGTACTTCTTATACTGTCAAGAGATTTGACAGTATTTTGATTTGTTCCCTTACTGATAGAAGGACTAAAACAGATTTATGTATAAATGTTCTGAGTGGTTCATATTACCTTATGTTTTATAAGAAGACTTAATAATGAGTTCTGGTTTCAAAAATACATTAAAAATTTCAATTTGTTTATAGTTTTTTTTCAGTACTTAGGCCCATTTTTCTTTCTGTTTAATTCTTTTGTTGTTACAAACATAATTATTGAATGTCTTTTAAGGATTCGGCATTAAACCAGTAATCAAGAATTAAAAGATTTGAGAGTTTGTCAGTATAATTTGAGATGCTGAAGTTTAAGCGATACCTTTAGCAAAAAGGCTCCAACAGGTATTATGCAATTTCTCCTTGAGCATCCAAGAGGCAGGTCAGACTGCTAATGACTGCAGAGTGGGCAGATGCTAAGAAGCCAATAGAGATGTTGCTCAGTGGCAGGTTCTACCTCCAGACCTTGATTCCACGTCTTTTGCATAAGTGTTTTTTACACAGGACTTGCCTGGCCATCATGATCAGCACTGCAAAGGAACATTACATGGTGGAAAAAAGCAAAAATGCTTGACTAATTGATGCACACCGTGGTACAGCTTTTGGGAACCCATCACCGGAACGTAGAAAATTAAATGACTATATTTCCTCTTCATTTAGATACGACTTTCATCTTGTATTTTTAATTGTATTAGCAAATGGAAACATTTTGTTATGCAGTGTTCTTGAAGGTTTTTGAAAATCCATAGCATTTAAACATGCAGTAAAAATGTCCTAATTAAGATGAAGTAGCTGACAACTAAAGCGTATTTGTGTTGAGATGAAATTTGTATATCAATGATTAATGAATATTAGCACTCAGTTATATTCTACACAGGTTTTACAAATTAAAAAAATATTTAAGCCAAAGACTTTTGAAATGTTTAGGAGTAATTTTCTTGTATGCCTGTATGTGTTACTGAACTGCGGTAATATTGAAACACTATCAACACACTTTGGAAGTGATGACGTGAAGGAAAAGCTAGTACTCCTCTTTTGCAGGTTTCCTGTCTCATTCATCAGCAAACCTGACAGTGCTATCAGCAGACCTAGTCAAGCCGCTTCTCATGACCTCCTGCACCACTATCTCATTTCTCTTCCTCCTCTCGTCCTTCCTTCGTGCAAAAGGATTTCTTATAGTCTGTTTCTCATTGATAGTGAAAGTAAAATTTTCTGATATTAGAAAGTAATAAGAAAAATCTCACGAAATACATAGACAAATGTAATAGAAATACAAGGGGTTATACAATGAAAAATTTAAAGCTTTATATGTATATATATGAATATAAAAATTTTGTTCTTGGAAATATGTACTTCATATTAAATTTATTAAAAGTTATATGTTTTAAGAATAATTTATAAAATAGTAGACCATGTTAAGTATTAAAAACAAAAAAACTATATAATAATGTATATATATGAAAGTAAAAAGAGTAAAGGGTAAATACACTCAAGATACATATTTTTGTATTTTCCCTTCTTAAAATCCTTGTTTCTTCTCATTGTTACCATAAAATCCAAAATTATTATTTGAATTTTTTTCCATTGATTGAGAAAGAGAGAGAGAGAAGCATCTACTCGTTCTACTTAGTTGTTCCATTTAGTTGGTGTACTCATTGATTGCTTCTCATATATGCCCTGACTGAGATCAATCCTGTGACCAGTGCACCAGAACAATTCTTTATTCACTGAGCCACCCGGCCAGGGCCCAAAATTATTTTCATGTCTTACAAAGGTCCATTAATTTTCTCAGCCTCTTCTCTGGCCATTTTCTCATTGAACACTTGCCACAGCCTTCATGGTCTTTATTTAGTTCCTCAACCTGTCAATCTCCTTCTTGCCTTAGCTACTTTGTTTTCTATTTTATGTCCATCACTTGGTCTAGTACCTTGCAAATAATGATGCCCAACACCTATTGGCTAAATAATCATTGAAATGAAAATAGTGGCTGTTTTTGAGGTGGTTGTGGGTGATGTTCCCTTTATATATATATTTTTTCATACTTAAACATTTCTGTAATGAATGTGTGTTTTCTAATTACCAGAAGAAAAAAGAAAGTAGTGTCACTCCAGAATTGGAGAGCCTGGTAGGTGAATACAGCTAGTCAGGAGGAACTTAGAAATTAGATTCCTGGAATCAGGTCAAGGATCTGTAAGGAAGGAAATGCATTCAGGTAAATGGATGGAGTGCTGGGATAAGTGAAACTGGTTCATCCAGAGCTATGCTTCCCTACACAGCAGCTGTGTGGCTGTTTAATTTACTCTCAAATTAATTGAATTGAACTGAATTTAAGATTTAGTTCTTCAGTTGCACTAGCTACATTTCAAGTGTTCCAAAGCCATATGTAGCTAGTCGTTACTGTGTTAGACAGTACAGATACAGAATTTTGGAACAGGACTTTAAGATAGGCATCAAAAGAACAAAGACTTTGGTGATGAGGCCAAGCAACATGAACCTAGATAAGGAGTTTAGGTATTGAACAAAGCGACAGCGTTGTCAACAGGAAAAATGGAATTTACTCTTTTGTCCAAGGCTTACTGAAGTCCTACAAGGAATTCTTTAATATGAGTACAACCCAAACTGGTATCTGTGTTAAATTGTGTACTATATCCTGAACTGTGATAAGTGGTTGGGAGTGAGTGGGCAGGGGGGGCTATTAAAAAGATTTCATGGGGCAAGAGTGCGATAGATAACTTAGTCCATGAAGGAGAATTACTAGATTTTAAGTAGTGGCCTCAGAATACTGAATGCCAGTCCTTTGTTTTCATTCCACTGCCTCTCCATACCCTTTAGGATACAATCATATGCATCTTGATAGTAGTGGCCTCACCCCCCACAGTGCCTTAAGTGTATTTCAGCATCTCTTTTTACATAATTAAGGGAATAGGGTAATAGGCAAGCAACCAATTTATTCAAACTGGGCAAGAAAATAAAATCTCTAATGTTGACTTTTACTGTGTTAAATAATTTTATATTTCTTAAGCAAATATGACTCAGATTGTAGATATAATGTGCATTGGAAACAATTGAAACCTGTATGTGGATACAGTCCCAAATACATAGAAAGGTGTTAATGTGCTTGCAGCCACAGAGATGTTTTGGTTAGAGGATTATAATAGCAGTTTACTTATACTTTTGGTGAGATGGTAAGTTAATGATGTAGCCATTAATTTGAATTTAGCAGACACTTTAAATATAGGTTTCTTTTACAGAGACAAAAGTTGCAATTTAAAGCTCTTTGGTGGTCTAAAAACAGCTTAATTTTGTAGTAGCGTGGTAATAAGTACTAATCCAGCTTATACAGTGATTGTAGTATGTTCATGTTTGTGAAAGATTGCCCAACTGCTTTCTCTGGGTTTTATGTTAATTTAAAAATATTAAACATAAAACCTTATAACATCTTCATGCTGAGATAAACTGTTCAATTTAACTTGTGCTCAAGCAGCAGCTGTCAGGAATTATCTTGTTCCTAGTGATTTTTGCTATCACCTTGTGCCCTTTGCTGCCAGACACACAGTGTGGGATGATAAAACTCACCTTGTTAGGATTTATTGCTTAAATAACACCTGAGGCAAGAAAAACATTGGGAGCCTAGGGATTAGCTGCTGATTGAGTGATGTCATTCATTGTATTATAATAAAGATGTGTTTTTTTTATTGATAGAAGGAAGCAAAGTAAAAATTGCCCATAAATCATATCTGTGTTCCTTCTCTGTGCACATTCATTACTTATTTTGGGAAGTCATTGAGCTAAATGTTTGGGGAGTTGGTCATTGTCCAACTTAACTACCATTTTACAAGGGAAAAGCAAAGAGAACTGTTTTACTAATGATAGCAATAACTTCCACAATTTAGGAGTTATGAGGACTATTTCAAGATTAGTAATAAAAATATAATGAATTTCCTGTTAATGATTGAACAAACTAAAGGAAGTGTTAGTGTGGGCGGTCCCAAATAGTTAATATTATGAAAATCACTGCTATTTCACTTCTGGATATATGTAGTGTTTCATTTGGGAGTTTTACTTGGAAGGCTCAACTTTGAATTTGGGTTCCTTGATTCGGATTAGCTGGTAGGTGGGATGAGTAAGGAGGTGTGTGCTAGGAGTAGAGTGAAGGGACTGTCTTGGTTAAACATTTCCTACAGATGGTCTGCCCTGAGGATAATTCTCATGTAGGAAATTAACAATTGCATTATGACTAGAAGTACAGATATGATGGGTTTATTGTTTATGGCATGTAGCATAGTTTTCCCTTCTACTTATGGCCATTTTGTGCATATTCCTCCCAAATTGTAGTTTTATAATGTATAACAACAAAAATTTACAAGACTAGATCAATGAATTACAATATACCATCCACTTAATTGTTACCATTTGTACATTTTTTATTTTTCTATGTAAATGTATGCATATGAATATTTATTATTAGTAGCCTTTTGACTGAACAATTTAAGAATTAGTTACAGACATCACGAAACTTCACACATTAGTAATTCAACATGTATCTCCTAAAAATATATTCTATCTCCTAAAATATATATTCTCCTGTGTAAACCCAATAAAGTTATTAAGCAAGAAATGTAAGATTGATGAAAGTTTACAATCTTATACTCAGCCTATATTCCCAGTTTCCCTGTTGGTCATATATTGTCTTTTAGAGCTGTTTTTTCCCTACCTAGTTTCCAGAGTGGCATTTTGTTTTGTGGACTTTTTTTTTCCTTTAAACTAGATTTTTTTTTCCTTTTATAACATTGACCTCTTGGAAATCCAGCCCAGTTATTTGGCAAGATATTTGTCTGATTGTTTTCTCATGACCAAATTCATTCAGATCAGGCATTTATGGCGGGAATAATACATTGGTCACTTGTATGTTTCTCAGTGTGTCACATTGGAAAATACATAATATCACTTTGTCCCATTATTGCTTATATTTAGTTTGATCAATCACTTGGGTAAGTTTATGTCTACCAAATTTTTACATTATAAAGATATCATTTTTTATTTGAAATTAAACAAGGGGACTACATTTAATTAATTTCTCTGCCTTCTCTGTGAAAAGCATTGAGCTTGCTTAGGTCTGAATGATTAAGAATGAGTCACTGCTTGCAATAGTGTGCATGTTGGGGGTGGGGAGTCAGGCTAGAGGGAGAGAAGGGAAAATTACCCAATAAGTGGACCCACAGTGACCATCCAGTTTCTTTTAAGGAAAATGCTGATTGACTGAGGTGAATGTTTTGTTGTGCTCTCTACCAAGGAGAAGAATTATAGATAAGAAAATATCTTCATATTTCAGAATTGTTTTTTTTTTGTTGTTGTTTTGTTTTGTATTTTTCTGAAGCTGGAAACCGGGAAAGACAGTCAGACAGACTCCCGCATGCGCCTGACTGGGATCCATGTGGCACGCCCACCAAGGGGTGACGCTCTGCCCACCAGGGGACAGGGGACGATGCTCTGTGCCCCGGGGCGTCGCTCTGTTGCGACCAGAGCCACTCCAGCGCCTGGGGCAGTGGCCAAGGAGCCATCCCCAGAACACGGGCCATTTTTGCTCCAATGGAGCCTCGGCTGCGGGAGGGGAAGAGAGACAGAGAGGAAGGAGAGGGGTAGGGGTGGAGAAGCAGATGGGCGCTTCTCCTGTGTGCTCTGGCCGGGAATCGAACCCGGGACCCCCCCCCGCACGCCAGGCTGACGCTCTACCACTGAGCCAACCGGCCAGGGCTATTTCAGAGTTTTTAATCTCTGTTCTTGAAAGGCTTATACTTGGTGGTGGTGGGAATATTATTGCTTACAATAGGCCATTTTCTGACCATAGTTTTCCTATTTGCTTTACTTACATACAAATAGACAATTTAAACAATAACGCATCTTCTTAGTAAGATTTTAATTTTTTTCCTTTAAAGCAACAAACCATGGCATTAATATAGCAATGTGGGTTTAAAAGAGGGATCACTGCTTTTTGATCTTACGTGCCTTTTTTAGTGTATGAAGAAGACACTTGAATTCCTATTTATGATATATGCACTTATTATGTAATCCTTCTTCTTAGTGGAAGGCTAGTGCTGCAGACACCTGAAGTTAGTCATTTGCCTTGTCAGCAAGGGAGAATTTAGAGTAGTTGTAATCATGGTAATAACAAGGATGATATTTTGTATTTATTAAGTACAGAAAACTATACTTGCAGTGTGAGTCGTCCATGACCAATTCATGTCTGTGGCGTAATGGAAAGCACCTCAGGCTGAGAAGACCAGGAATTCCCGCTTTGACACTTTCTGCCACTGCGATGTTAGAAATAACTCTTAACTTTCTTGAACCTCATTTTTTAGAATGGGAATTAAAGCTGAATGGGTCAAATGATGCTGTATTATATTATAAAGGTGGCATTCCATCAAAATGGTGCCATCTAAATGTACTCAGCTGTGCAGGCACTGTAATTTGTCCCCCTTTGTGTCACGTGGTAGGCGCCTTATTAGTGAAACATTTCCAGGTTGTCCCAGACAGTCATTAATCCTTTCTGTTTGTCCCGTAATACTTCGCTTATGCCACTATTACGGGCAGCGTTCATCCTCGTGGGTGGTCTTCTTCATCTTTTCTCTTCCTCCTAGCTAGACCCTGGCACATAGTAGGTATATAGTAAATGTTTGTGGAATAAATCAGTTATTAGGCACTTTCATTTATAAACATGGCTAGGTAAGCTTTCAGTTTTCTCCCCCTCCCCAAAGAAAAGGAGTCAGCATTGTTTCACTTTTTAAATATTTACATTTTATATAAAGAGTTTTACAGATTATATATCTGGTGCCATTTGCTGGCCAGGAGAAGAAAAAAAAATTAGAAAAAATCCCAGAAATATTGCAGAATAGTTAAAAAAGGCAGGGGAAGGCATGGTAAGAAAACATGCCAAATGAAAAAGGCCATACCAGATAAATCTATTGCATAAATCAAAAGGGTTTATGTCATAACATGAGCATGTGCCATTCCTGCTTGTATATTGAATTCCAGTAGTTGGTTGCATAAAGAAGTAAAGTGTAATAAAACTGGCAAGCAAAGTATTCCCCAGTCAGCCTTATCTTTGTCCCATTTGTCCTTCAGATAGAGCTTTTCTTGCCTTTTTCAATAAAATCCATCCAGCCTTTTTTTTGTTTTGTTTTGTTTTGCATCTCTCAGTAACTGAGCTGAGAAGACCAATGAGATTCAGAGCTTTTATAGTTCTTAGCAGCTGTGTTCTGGGAGATCAAAACTTAGAATGCTGCTACATGGTATTAATTCTTAACTACTGATGTGTCCCTATAGGGAACATACTTTTCTGGGAGTAGGATGAGGGGAGAGGAAAGCAGGGCAGAGGATGACCCCCTTCGAGCATGCTCGGGACAGTAAACCCTGATTTCCTTGTTTCCCAGAATCCTCTTTGCAAGCTCCGTGCTTAACCTGACTGAACTGGCTGCCCTTCGGCCTGACCTCGGGAAGTTGAAAAAGATTCTCTACTTCCACGAGAACCAATTGGTATATCCTGTCAAGAAATGTCAGGAGAGGGATTTTCAATATGGATACAACCAAATTCTCTCATGGTAGGTATCGACTGTATCATTATATGCAAGTCCTTTGCTACCTTTTTCTTTGTAGATGGTTGGTTAGCGTTTAAATCTGGAGACCTATTGTACACTTATTTTAAAAGACTTTATGGTAGGTGCAAATGTTTAAACACTTTCCATGGTAGTAATTACTTGTGCCTTTGCAGTATATGTATAAGATCACAGCTAATCCTTTTATAAAATACATATACATAACAATCTAATTATATGTTGAATTAATTATCTCTTTTCTGCAACATTCAAAATAGAATCCAAGGGTTCACAGGGACCTTCTTCACCCCTCGATTCTACCGTCTATTGTCTGTTGTTTAACGGTCCCTTTTAGAAAAGGGCAGTCAGTCTGCTCTTATGTGCCAACCACCTTCAGTGAATCCAGCTAAAATCAAAATAGAAATTTTCAAAGAATAATAAAAAAAAAAAGGCATAATGAAGCAAGAGGTTTGGGTTCTTATTTTTATTATTTATTTATTGTTTGTAAGAGGAAAACTATGGAGAATGAATCTTTAGGTAGTTGGTATTTTTTTTCCCCTCATTGAGTCTTCTGAAACTGCACAGCCTTAAAATACCATGACATTTCAAAGGTGATGGTCTTTTTTTATTGTTAACTTCAACAAAGTGTATCTCCTGAAGCTTAGTTAATGAAAAAACTTAATAACAGCTCTGAAACAGCTTTGCTGTTGGAGCCTATTCACAAAACCACGGCCATCAAATGGAGTAAGTTTGGTCGTGATTGGGTACTTCTTACCTTTTTCATAGTTATTAGCAGTTACGATTGGTTATGTGTTTAAAGAGACTGCCGACTCTTGCTGGTGTATTCTGTTGTTTAGTTGACATAGGAAAGCAGCTATATGGTAGTGCTGCTGTGTTTTGAGCATTTTGTACATGTTTTCCTGCAATCATTTTTACAGGCTGCTCCCATTGTGAAGTAGCGGTACTATCAGAACAGAGTGGAACTGCTTCGCATCAAATGTCTCGTAAAAAAAACAACCATTTTAAAATTTCATAATAAAATGAAAATACTTTATTTTATATTGAAACAGAGAAGAGAAATACATTTTAAAAGCAAAAATAAGAATCATTTTGTGCTTTATCAATATGGAAAACATTTGTAATATTCTTTTGATTTCTTGAATTAGCATCATTCTTCTCCTCAGAACAGTGTGTGTTTATTACCCTTGAGAAATAACTGGGAGAAAAAAATTAAGCCTATTTTTCCCTTTATGGGTGGCTTTAAAGTTAATGGAAGTTACACTCACTCATATCAGGGAGGAAATGTGTGAAAACAGGGTATTTCTGTAAACTGTCTTGGATCTTTAATTTAGCATAGGCTGATTTTTAAGAATGTTAAGTCGTTGGGTTGCATGCAGTTATTTAAAAAAAATTTAGCTTACTGCCCCTCATCTCTCTCTTTCATAAAAGATTGTTTTTCCTCATAGGGGATGAGACTAAAAAACCTCATATGTGTTTTTTCAGCATTGCTCTTTCCAAGAGGGTAAGAGAAAGAAGTAGACTTGATCATTGGTTGGCTTGTTAATGAGAAAAGAATGGTTCACAGTTGTCCAGAGGAAAAATAAAAGTGTCAGAAGGCAGTCCTGTTGAGATTCTCTTTGAAAAGTATGACTCCTGCTTCCTCAAATGTTTCTTTAGTTTTCTTGCTGACTTGTGCTTTTGTTGGCACTGGCAGATTTCTTTCTTGACCGTGTGGCAGTTAAGGACTTCAGAGATGACTGACATAAGCACTCACCTTAAATAGAGGTTTCACTAACGCCCTGACTTATGAACACGTGTTGTAACTATATATTATGACCTGTGGGTCGCTATTACAATATGTGACATATGGTGAAAACAGACTAGCTGTAAACATCCTTCAGCTTTCGGTATATTATTATATTGGCTTTCTTATCGCTCGGTGTCGTGTCAGCAGTTCTGTGACATTCTTTTGTATTATCCATGTTGTAATCACCCCTACCCCCAAATTGGCACTAGGTCACAACTAAAAAAAAAAAAATACTTGTATGGAAAAGCAGTTTTGTGGAGGAGGGCATGGGGCGGCATGTCAGCATTCTTGTTGTTGGTTTTTCATTCCTCTGTGTACTAATAGGAACTTTAGCTGCCTCAGTAAATGTGAATTAAACTAAACTGAGGATTTGCTGTGGTATGTTCTATAAGCTCTGCTTATGCATTTGTGTGTTGCAGTCTATGGACTTACAAGTCTTCTTTCAGTTTTCTTGATTTATCAATTTTAATGTGAAATAAAACCTTATTTTCCATTGGATCTTGTATCTCTTCTTAGCAAATCTTTTATAGTCATTTTATTGAGATCCAGAGACATGGGGACACTGAATCATTGCTTAAAGCAGTGATTAGCAACCTGTTTGTCTCATGGCATTCGTAAACTAGTTACTAAAATTCTACAGCATACCAAAAAATTTATTTATTTTTGCTGATCTGACAAAAAGAAAAAGGTATACAGTGGTACCTTGAGATATGAGCAGACCAACATACGAATTTTTTAAGATATGAGTTGCAACTCGGTCCGTATTTTTGTTCGAGATCCGAGCGAAATTCCGAGATACCACTCGTAGTTTGGGAAGCTGCCACTAGTTGGCGCATTGGCGCATGGGTTCAGTATCGGCAGCACAACACCAGCATCTCGTTCTTTCTCACGTGTTTCCCGCAGAATCAAGTTGAATCTGGTTTGCTGTACTCATTCTTGCATCAATTTTGCATTTTTTTAATAACTTTTTTTGTGTGCTATCATGGGGCTGAAGAAAGTGAGTGTAAAGGACAGTGGTGAGAAGAAGAGAATGATGTCGATAGAAGTAAAGCAAGAAATAATAGAAAACCGTGAGCGTGGTGTATGAGTGATTGAACTGGCAAGGCTGTACGACCGCAATACATCTACAATTTGTACCATCCTTAAACAAAAGGATGCCATCAAAAGTGCAAATCCAGCAAAAGGAACTACAATTCTGTCCCAATTAAGGACAAATAATCATGAAGAAATGGAGAAGCTTCTGCTGGTGTGGGTGAAAGAGAAAGAGCTGGCAGGAAATTCAGTGACAGAGACTGTAATATGTGAAAACACATTATTTATGGTGAGTTGAAGAAGAAAGAACCATCAACCTCAAAAGAGGCAGCAGAAGATATGTTTAAGGCAAGTCACGGCTGGTTTGAAAATTTCCAGAAGAGATCTGGCATCCACTCGGTGGTGAGGCATGGTGAAGCTGCGAGTGCTGATGTTAAGGCAGCTGAGGAATACATCGCACGTTTTGCTGTGCTTATCACAAAGGAAGGCTACATTCCCCAACAAGTGTTCAACTGTGACGAAACAGGATTGTTTTGGAAAAAAGTGCCCCAGAGGACTTTCATCACCGCAGAGGAGAAGAAGCTGCCAGGCCATAAACCCATGAAGGACAGTCTGACTCTTGCATTGTGTGCAAATGCTAGTGGTGACTGTAAAGTAAAGCCACTGTGAGTGTATCATTCCGAAAATCCTTGAGCCTTTAAGACTCACAAGATTCTTAGAGAAAAACTGCAGGTTATATGGCATGCCAATGCTAGGGCATGGGTTACGCGGCAGTTTTTTACTGAATGGATAAATCTCGTCTTTGTTCCTGCAGTGAAGAAATATCTTCAAGAAAATAAACTCCCTATGAAAGCATTACTAATCCTTGAAAATGCTCCAGCCCACCCACCTGGTCTTGAAGATAACATTCTCGATGAGTTCAAATTCATGACAGTCCTCTACCTCCCACCCAACACGATTTCAATCTTGCAACCTATGGATCAGCAGGTCATTTCCAACTTTAAAAAGCTTTACACAAAGCACTTGTTCCACCGCTGCTTTGAGGTGACTGAGAATACAATTCTAACCCTTCGAGAGTTTTGGAAAGATCACTACAACATTGTGATATGTTTACACATTATTGGCTTGGCATGGCAAGAGGTTACAAGAAGAACCTTGAACTCGGCCTGGGAAAAGTTACGGCCTGATGTTGCAGACAAGGACTTCGAAGGATTCAAACCAGAGACCGAGACCGAGGTAGAAGTGTTGGAGAAGATTGTGTCCCTCGGAAAGTCCATGGGTCTGGAGGTAGATGACGGTGACATAAACAAGCTCGTTGAGGAACATGAGAAGGAACTCTCAACTGAGGAGTTGAAGGAGCTACAGATGGTGCAACATACAAAGCTTCTGCAAGAGATTAGTAGTGAGGAGAAGGTAGAGTCAGAGGAAGTGATTTCTACAAGTGAAATTAAAGACATGCTGGCAATGTGGGAGAAGCTTTCAAGTTTCATTGAAAAGAAACACCCAGGAAAAGTTTCAACTGGTCGTGCTTCAGCACTTTTTTTTTTTTTTTTGTATTTTTCTGAAGTTGGAAACGGGGAGAGACAGTCAGACAGACTCCCGCATGCGCCCGACCGGGATCCACCCATCACGCCCACCAGGGGGCAATGCTCTGCCCCTCCGGGGCGTCGCTCTGTTGCGACCAGAGCTACTCCAGTGCCTGGGGCAGAGGCCAAGGAGCCATCCCCAGCGCCCAGGCCATCTTTGCTCCAATGGAGCCTTGCTGCGGGAGAGGAAGAGAGAGACAGAGAGGCAGAGAGGAAGGAGAGGGGGAGGGGTGGAGAAGCAGATGGGCACTTCTCCTGTGTGCCCTGGCCGGGAATCGAACCGGGGACTTCTGCACGCCAGGCCGACACTCTACCACTGAGCCAACTGGCCAGGGCCACTTCAGCACTTTTTAATGACACTTGTTTGTCACAATTCTGTAACGTTTTAAAAGGCAGGCAAAAGCAAACCGCTTTAGATAAATTTTTGTTCAAAATTCCTGCAAATGAAAGTGCCGAAAGTACAGCCAAAAAGGCAAAAACAGGTGATGATTAAATGAAAAATATGTAATGTTAAACTTAGGTTAAGTTTAAAGGTAAGAAATTGCATATTGCATTTTTTTATAATTAAGTTTTTGTGATTTCATTTTAAGTAAAGAAAGTGCAGTTTTAGTTTTGTTTAAAGTAAGGAAAACGCAGTTTTAGTTTATATTCAGTGTTAAGAGAGTGCCATTTTAGTTTATGTGTCTACAGTGCCTGCATCCCTTCCTCCCTCCCTCCTCCTCCACCATTCACCTCCGTTAGCCGCACTCGTCTGTCCCCAAGGTAAGAATACAGTACTAAATAACACTTTTTTATTTTATTTCATATATTTTGATATGCACTGGTAAAGTATACATGTGTATTTCTTAATTAAAAACATGACTTTTTTCATAATTTAGGATGGTTTGGGGATGTTTACAGGGCTGGAACAGATTAAATCTATTTCAGTTATTTTAAATGGGAGAAATTTGTTTGATATACGAGTTGACTAACTTACGACCTCGATTACAGAGCGAATTAAAGTCGTATCTCAAGGTGCCACTGTAATTTTGATTATTCATACCGACTGGCTATTGTGTTTGCTGTTTTCAGTTTTTTGTTTGACAGTCTAAGGCAAACAAGGTCAATGGTCAGTGCCCCTGTTTAAATAGTCAGGTATCACATGTTTTAAAATTCTTGTGGCACAACAGTATGCCTGCCATAGCAGAGTGGTTGAAAATTGCTGGCTTTTAAAGCAAAGAGAGCCGTTTTAAAAAATCAAAACAATGAGTCTGACAAGGCAGTGGTGCATTGGATAGAGAATTGGCCTGGGATGCTGAGGAGCCAGGTTTGAAACCCCGAGGTTTCTGGATTGAGCATGGGCTCACCAGTATGAGCATGGGGTTGTTGGCTTGAGCATGGAATCATAGACATGACCCCGTAGTTGCTGGCTTGAGCCCAAAGGTTGCTGGCTTGAATCCCAAGGTCGCTGGCTTTAGTCCAAGGTCCTAGCTTGAGCAAAGAGTCACTCCCTCTGCTTAAGCCTCTCACCTTCCCCCCCGTTAAGGCACATATGAGAAAGTAATCAGTGAACAACTAAGGTGCCACAGTTATGAGTTGGTGCTTCTTCTCATCTCTCTCCCTTCCTGTCTGTCCCTCTCTCTCTCTAAAAAGAAAGTTTTTAAAAATAAAATAAACAATAAAAACAGCAACAAAAAATCAAAACAATGATTTATTAAATCAGTTTTTGACTCATAAAAGGAATCTACTACATATTTATATGTAAAGGGTCAGGCAAAAGTAGGATTATAGTTCGTATGAAAAATAATACAACAATAAGTGATGATACAAGAACATAAACTATGTTTTGCATGCTCGCGATTGTAATGCTCTCTTTACCCCACCCTATATTTACAGTTTGTTTGGGTTTAAAAAATTTTTTTTCCTATTAATTTTAGAGAGAGAGGAAAGGAAAGAGACAGAGACAGGAACATTGATCTGTTTTGTATGTGCTCTGGCTGGGGATCGAACCAGCAACCTCTGTAGTTTGAGATTAAACTCTAACCAACCAAGCTGTGAGGCCTGTATTTACATTTTATCCAGCCCTCACGCATGGTTATCATTTGTGTTCATTGATTTCCAAGAAAACGTTATAGGCAGTTCTGAAAACTGCTCATATATTAGTAACACATAAACTTTGTTATCACATTGCCTTGTAACTGTGTATTCAGATTGTTTTTGTTAAAAAAAATATTATGAGAAGGAGCACAGTCTTTTCATCTAAAGCAATGGCCAATATTATACTTACTTTGTTTAATTCTGGAAGTTCATAGTGCTGTGGTTCTTTATAATGTATTTCTTTATGTAATCAGTTCTACCAATTTCTTCCACTTCTCTGACTATTCCAAATATCATAGTGAAATAAGTTATTTGTGCAGACCCTGTATAAACCCTCCTGTATAGGCCCAGAACTTTAAAAAACAGCAACTGTTTTTTGAAGCAAGGGTTAAAACAAGGAACAGACTTGACGTATTTTGGAGGTATGTTCTAGTATGAGATAGCTTTTACCTGAGTTAGTCTCCTTGAAGGTAGTGAAAAATATAGCAAACACTCTGTTCTCAGTAGCATGGCGTAAAACAACAGACATCACCAACACAGAAACCCAACATGGGTGGTTGGGCCACCAAGGAAGCGGTTCCAGGGTAATTATTGTTGCTGACAACATAGCAACTTACTGACATAATGGATAAATATACTTGGGTTTGAAGCCTCATAGGATTGTATTAAATCATTTAATTCCTCTACTGCCTTCCCTTCCTGATGCTAACCATCTAACTTCCCATGATATAAAGCAAATAACACTAACTTATCTGGCATTTTGATAACTACTAATGGAAGTGCAGAGTTTTTTTACAAACCCAAGGTCTTAGCCTTGTAGAAATATAACAACAATGTGGGCTCATCATTTGTATTTAAAATCCTTTTATAGCTTGGTGGCTGATGTGGTGGTATTCAACTCGGTTTTTAATATGGAGTCATTTCTCACTTCTATTGGAAAATTCATGAAGCTGATTCCTGATCACAGACCCAAGGATCTGGAAAGCATCATCAGACCCAAGTGCCAAGTTATTTACTTTCCCATCAGGTTTCCTGATGTAAGCAGGTCAGTATGTTTGACTCTGTTTTCAATGTTGTGTTAAAATATTCCTCAAATGTATAGAAATTGGCGTTCTTCTTGCCAATTTTAACTTCTCAGCATAAGCGTTGTTAATTAGAGAATCGAGTTCTATTTCATTGTGCTGTGATTTGCAAAGATTTTAAACAATAATTTGCCCAACCAATCACTAAATATTTAGTCCTGATACTGAGTTCTTCCTTTTTTTTCTATTTGTTTTTTCGCCAAAGCAAGTTATTTTGGCTTTTAACACTTACTGTTTTGGTTCTTTAGTTATTGTTTTGTTAAAGAAGTCATTGTCAAACCTATTCCTCAGTCTTTTGCATTCAGCTTTTGCCCAGTTGGTTCATGTGTATAATAGTAAATGTTCTAAGTAAATCTGTGTTAAGTTGCACTATTTGTGTTCCTTTCATTTTCTATGCTATTTTCTTCTTCTTTTTTCCTTCTTCCATTTTTTATTATATATTTATATTATCTTAATAAAAAGTTGAGTATTCTATGTTGGGTCATCAATGCACTTAACTGCCATTTCTCTTTCTCAGTTACTAAGGATATTTTTTATTACCCTTGTTGCTGGGCCCACCCTGAATTAGTAATGGATGATGTGGCTCAAAGGAAACTTTTAGAATCCTTTTTACTTTTGATTAAACCTAGCAAAATTGTTCTTACCACCAAAAGTATTTCTCCCTTGTGAATGGTAAGTTTATTTCAGAGGGATTCATACTAGCTGGATGTGGTACTGTTTTGTCACTGACTATGTCCTTAAAAAAGAGTTCAGGGACAGCTGTCTCTTCCCCATCCTTGAAGTGAAAGCAGGAAATAACTTCATGTCCGTACAAGCTGTGCAGGAGGTCAGCATTATTCTGTGTTATTGACTTAGAAGGTTTGCCCTGATTTTGCTGTGCAAACAGTTGTACTCAACTACACACCTAAAACTGGTTTATTTGAATATTTTGCTAGTTAAAAGTGAGTGAGTTATAAAACTTAAACTATTACCCCTTACCCAATCCTTACTTTATTGAGTTCAGAAAACAAACCCAGAGAAGCAGAGATGGTCTTTCACTCATACAGCTGGTTGTTGTTACAGACTACATTAAAGTTTAGACCCTATGAATTTTGATTCAATTTTCTGTTACTGTACAAGCTTCCTGTCAGTATAGGTTATTTGTCAAAAACATTTAATGATTTATTAACAGTTTTGAATACTATCAAGCTAAATGAAGTTAAGACAACAATAGATTTTCAGTTATGTACATCTATGTACATATATAATATGTATTTGTATAAATATAATTTTCTTATGTATGATTATACAATTTCAACTTTTAAAAATATATAGACATGCCTGACCTGTGCTGATGCAGTGGATAAAGCGTTGACCTGGAAATGCTGAGGTCACCGGTTCGAAACCCTGGGCTTGCCTGGTCAAGGCACATATGGGAGTTGATGCTTCCAGCTCCTCCCCCCTTCTCTCTCTCTGTCTCTCTCTCTCTGTCTCTCTCCTCTCTAAAAAAAAAATAAATTTATATATATATATATACACACACACACACACACACACACACATTATACTTTAGATGCATGGTTATCTTGAACACAGCTTATACTTTAAATCATATTTTTAAAATATGAATCTTATTTTTGATGTTTTTAAGTTTTTCATATAATATATAGTCAAAATATACATCTTTAAGCTGAATAGGTGGTTATAGCATATCTTAATTATTGCTGCTACAGAATTCCAAGTAAATACTGTTTTAAATTCATTTACATATGATGTATTTCTCCATCATCGTATGTTTAATATACCTGTGGCAATTGAATAGTTTATTAATTTGGACTGTATTACCATAAATACATCTAGCTAAATGGAAGAAGGTTAAAAAATATTGTGGCCAAGATAACATTCATAAGCAAGGTCTTAGCCCAGAGTGTTATTTGAATTATTTTCAAATGGTAATTCGCTTTATCCAACCCAAACTCATATACTGTATGTAAGTGATTATTTGCTTGAATGACAATCATTCTAATGCCTGCAGTCTTAAAAGAGTATTATTTTGTTGAGATGTTGAAAAATATTTAGTAATTCCAAAAGTAAAATAACCAAGGTGATTTAGAAAAAAAAACACAAGTTTTGCATACTTATATCTTTCTCCCTATACAAATATTATTTGGTCATGGAAAAAATGGATTTAAGTAAAAACAAAGCAGAAGATACAATTAAATTATTAATATGATGTGCTATAATAATATATAATAATGGATATTAATCAGAGTGGGGGAAGAGCCATAATTTTAGCAAAATATATGAGGCTGTATAACATTGATAACTGTTATAACTCAGAGCATGTCTGTCAAATAGGAATCCAGTATATTTGTGGCACCTGCTGCTACCTAATGCCCTCCTCACCCCTCACTGCTTCATTCTCAAAAATCAGAACAATAGTATAAAGAAAGTCTGTTCACTTGGAAATGTTTCATTCTATGCATTAAACATTTTGGGATGGGAAATTCCTTAAACACTGTAGTCGCACACACCTGTATTTGAGTCTTGACCTCCTTACTAGTGCTGTGACCTATGTAAGTGTAATGACCCTGAACTTAGGTTCTTCACAGGTTTAATCATTTTCCCCTGATCTCCGCATAGGTATGATATAGTGACTAAGTGATTAGTGTATGCTGAATGCCTAGCACAGTACCTGGCTCATAATAGACTGCCAATAAAGATGAGTTTATCTTATTACCACCCCACTTCATTGTTTTATAACCTAGCACATTTATGGCCACCTAAATATAAAGGACAGGCTTCTCCCTTTATTAATGAACACTAAAAAAGAGAGAGAGAAGTACTCTGCTCAAGGAGCAGCCTAATGTAAAGAAGGAGATTATTCTCTTCATCACTCTCACTCAGTCTTTTGACCTTACCAGAACCTGCCATCCACTCATTACTTTCATTGTTCTCTTGCCCTAACTTTCCTCCTTCTTTCTCCAACCTAATTTCCATATTCTATTGTGAAATTTACTGTCATGCTTATATTCTCCTTTGTACTTTTTCCTTCATATTTGATTAGGAGAAGACACCCAGCCATACTTATTAGCCGACTCTAAATTGATGACTCCTAAATTCGGATGGAACCTTTGATCTGTCTAGCAGACATACCACATTCACTCTCCTTGAAGTACCGAGTCATTCATTTTCTTTTCCTTGGAAACTTCCAATACTAAATCTTCTATCTTCATCCTCTGATCATGACAGAAAGTAGAAGCAATCAGGTGAGAATTTCTGTCCTCTGCCACCACCATGTCTACAGTTTAGTGTTTCTGGGTGCACAGCCTCCATCTTCACAGCAGTTACTGTGGGTGACCCTTGCTTCTGTCTAAGGCCCTTGCTTCTCTCCACTTCTTTGCCAGAGCCTGTCTTCTCCCATCCCTAAGGACCATTGATCCAGCAGGTTTTTCTTCTCTATTCTGTACCATTAGTTTTTCTTTCTTCTGGATCGTCCCTATTAGCATACAAAAAATACTATTAGCTTTACATCTTTTTTAAAAATTCTTTCTTGACTCCACTTCTCCCTTCTGCTACTGTCTCATTGCTTTCTTTCTCTTAGGAGCAGAACTCCTTGAAAGAGTGGATTATATTTGTTGTCTCTAATTTCATTCCTACTGTTCTGTCTTAGAGCTCCTTCCCAGAAACTGTTTTTGCCGAGGTCACCCATGCCTTCTGTGTCTCTGCATCCTGTGGTCAGTTCTCAGTCCTCATTTTACTTAACATAGCAGCAGCAGTTCACACACCGTGATACATTCTTTATTTGGCTTCTAGGACACAGTCCCAGCTTCTAGGAAACATAGCCAGTCTTTGGTACTGGATACATCATGCCTGTCAGATGATCAGTGGTCAACCAAACAGATTTTGCCATATGAATACTGTATCTTAGCCTATTTAGGCTGCTGTAATAAAATTCCACGGACTGGGTACTTCTCAGATGTGTTACTGGTTTCTTATCATTATCTTCCCCTTTAAATTAAACTAGCCTTTGGCATTCGTAATAGGTAAGGGGTTGGTAGAGGAGGAGCTGAGGATTGAAATAAGAAAAAAAGGTCAAGGGGTCAGGAGGTCAGCAGTGAGAGAATTATCTTGTGGAACAAAGGGGAGTGTTTTAAGGAGATGGCCAATAGTAAAATCAGAGGAGGGAGGTTAAATAAAGTGATGACTAAAGTGTACCCTTGAATTTTTCAATTAAAGTGTCAGTGGTACCCTACCCTGCATTCTGTTAACTCACGGAAGAGTTCTGTATGTTCTTTTTGATAGCCAGGGAAACTTAGAATTCAAGTCTAGATGATACTTTTTCTCTTTCTGACTCTCTCTCTCTTTCTTTCTCTTTGACACACATACACACAAACACACACACATATACACACTGCTCCTCATTTGATGGATGAAGGCCCCAAGGCCCAGAGCGGTGCAGTTTCTCCTGGTAATCACACAGCTAGATAAAGACAGAGCAGGAACTGGAACTCATATCTCAAAATCTCCATCCAGTGCTCAGCACACCACTTTTTGTAAATGCAATTTCAGAGGTCTTGATTGTCTGATTTTTCAGCTGACAGCAGATTAGCAGCATCAAATTGGGGGTGCGATAAAGGCAGGCTCCCTGACAGCAGTAAAAAGTGACAGCTGACTGGCAGCTTGACAACAAGGGAGGAGAGAGCTAAACTATTAAAAAAATATATGAGAAGTGAGAAAGCACAGCAGCCTGGAGCCGCTCTATGGCAGGGCAGCAACTCTGCACATAGAGGAACCCACTCGAGACAATTTCCGTGGTGTGCAGCTCGTACATCAGAAGGATGACTGCGATTTTATTGAGAGAATGATTGGTAGCCAGTAAATTCTGTTTAAGACATGTAAGGAAATGCATAGCAACTCTTGGCAGAAATTACAAATGATACTAAATGGAGGTAAGCATTATTCCCTACCGTAGGGTGTACACGAGCCATATTTAGCTAATGGGAGATAATAAACATCTGGACCCTTTGTCATGCACTTGTAGTATGTGTAAGCATAGGCAACTAAGGGACATTTCAATGACCTAACTCTTTCAGGTCTTTCTGACTGGAACCATTTTATGGACCAAACTTTTCTTTACTACTGGTATGTATCCACTAGCTTCTTTGGTACTGGATACATCATACTGGTCAGATGATCGGTGGTCAACCAAACAGATTTTGCCATATTAATACTGTATCATAACCTGTTTGGGCTGCTGTAACAAAATGCCCTATACGGGGTGGCCAATAAACAACAAACATCCATTTCTCATAGTTCTGGAGTCTAAGAAGTCCCGAATCAAGGCTCTGGCACACTTTGGTTTCTGGTGAAGGTTTACTTCCTGGTTTAGAGATGGCTTCTTTTCGCTGTGTTCTCACGTGATGGAAGGAGCAGGGGAGCTCCCTGGGGTCTCTTTTATGTAAGGGCTGTGCTGTATTCCCATTCCTGAGGGCTCCGCCCTCATGACCTATTCACCTCCCAAAGGCCCTACCTCCTAATAGTACAATATTGAGTGTTAGTATCGCAACAAATGAATTTTGAAAGAATGCAAATATTCAGCCTGTAGGTTATCAGAAGATAGGTAAGTTCTCAAAACTTGGTAGGATGAGATTAATAACTGAGATATATTACAAAGGAAAACTATTCTGTGTTGAAAGATATAGATTAGATTGAAAATTAAGGGAATTTTACTGTGCATTTCAAAGAGGCGTATTTCGCACAAAACTCCCTGGTGCTGGTGGGTATGTGATGAAGAGGAAAAAGGAAGCAATCCTGCAACCTCCTCTAGATTATTGAATTGTCGTAAAGGCAAGGGCTAGTAGAATTATGGGATATTATATATCCAGACCTTTGTGGGAGTCTCAGTCTTAGGAAATCAGAACATCCAAGGAATTGGCAACTTGCTTTCTGACAATATTATCTTTAAGGGAGAGCTAACCATAACAGCGAACCTTACTGACTCTTATTTTAGTCCTGCATGGTGCTAAATATTTTATACATGTATTAGCATTTTCTTCTTCCAACAATTCTAAAAGATATTTTTTCATTTGTAGTTGAAGACTCAGCCATAGAGAATGTAAGTAACTTTGTGACTACAGTCATACAGAAAGTAAAGGTAGAGTTAGAAATCAAATACTTTTTATCCTATTTTAGAACCCAGATTCTTAGCAGCCTGTCTATACTGCCTATTCCACAGGAGAAGTTCTGGTCTTCTGGTCCCTGGTACTTGACAGTGGCCAATCAAGAACAAGTGACCTTATGGAAGATAATCAACAGGAGCATCGAGTAAAGGGGACCTGTCGGCATAATGTATGAATGAAAGGACTTGGGTTTTACATAGCTGATTGTTAAAAAGTTGAAATTTTGAAAAAGAGGCTACCTGAAGAGGAATGAGAAATTTTAAGAAAGAATTCTGATAGTAACATTAAAAAAGGACCTAAACAAGCAGAATAAGAAAACTGCTTCAAAGAAACAGCTGTAGGATCAGACTGTTATTCTATGTATAAGATGACCATTTTTCCCCCTAGTGCTAGTTATCTCTTATTTACCCAAATTCCCCTCTTACAAGCGATTTTCTAGAATGACACCTGCCCTACAGGCCAGTGCGGATCCAGCACGTTTGGTGTTAAGGGTGGAGCAGACTGCGTGCGCACAGCACCTACAGGTTTGGTACTGAGGAAGTAGCTGTGATTTCCATATTACTAGGTTATCTGCACTTCCAACACGTTGGACCACATAATAATGTAGAAATACAGTGGATTGCCCTCTCCTTGAAGAAGATCATGTCTCCCAAAAGAATTCTGTCAGGTCCATCACAGTGGCACAATTAGGGAGTTTCTACAATGGGGATCGTCTGCTTCAAATAACATTCAGGTGTGTAAAAGGTGATGAGAGAGAAATGCTCCGCTGTCAGGGCTCCGTATGTGTATCTTTTGTCACTTATCTGTCTTCTCAGTCCCACTGTATTATGAAAAAGTTTTCATTTTTTTGTTATATTTATCCATAATTTATGAAAAGGGATCAAATATATGTGTTTCCAGTGGAGACCTTAAAAAATTATACATTTATTTATTTTGTTTTGAAAGGGTGAGTGGGTGCTGTATCCTTAGGAGTTGAAGTTTGGACTTGGAGTAGATTGAAGCACCTGTACTTTAAATGGAGAATTATGTGGTTTATCTGGGTTTCACGTCCCCCTTAGTTACCATGGAGAATGTCAAGGCTCAACCTTGCTGTGATCAGTAGGTAAGAACCTCATCTGTTGCTGTGATATTTCCGTCTCTATTTCCTGTTTCCCGTGATACTGGATCATCCGAGGTGCCACAGAGTAAACAGGAGTGGGTTTAGTTTAACCTGTGAATTTCCTCCTTTCGTAGTAGATTATGCATCCCAAAAATAGGAAATGTATTTAAAAACAATTTTTTTCTGCTTCCCTCCTTCTTTCGTTTTTTGACAATGAAGGAAGGAAGGAAACACGATGGGTCATTATGAGTCATCCATTTATTGAACTCATAAGCGTTTCTCTGCACGATTCTCTCTACCTTTTCCATGTAGCTAAAATGTAAAGCCAAAACAGTGGTTTATGGACTTGCCTAACTATTTTAGAAACAAAAATGTAGAATTTAAAAAACAGTGTGAAAACTTTAAATGAAAACTCTCTGGCTGTGCAAACAAAGATGTGGGGGCCTGAGGGCTTTTTGAAGAATTCTTATAAAGAGAACAGTATTTTACATTGCAAAGCAGATGTGTCAGAAAACAACAGCAGCTCTGTAATTTGAGAAATTGTGGGTTGGTGGGACAGAAGGCAGCCCCATGGCTCCCCACTGGAACTTTTTGTTTTTTACAGTTAAGTTCTGCTTTTAGGGGGGGCCTTGAAGGAAAACACCCTAATCTTCTTATCACATGTAGTTGTATTTCTCAGATATTTTGAGACTGTATTAGTGTTCGACTTATTAGTATAAATACTGCTTGTGTTCTAGGAAATAATAAAGTGGGTCTCACTTTCTTGAATATTATTCTAGGCCTGAAGTTGAAGAAGAAAAGCTTTGCCTTGCTTATACAAATTTAAACATACCCATATTTGCTAGTAATAATTTTGACTCTTCAAAATGAGTGCAAAAATATGTTTCCTTTAAGTGTCATTAAATTTTTTTTAGAGATTCATTGTACTAAAAAATATCTTTTGATAAATCATTCCAGTGTTGAACACCAGTCATTGTGATGGAATTGCCTTTATATCTAATGCAAATCTTTCTTGCTGCATTATATTGTAACCATTTTGCTGTTACTATCCTGGTTAAAGGAAGAGACTTTTGAGTTCAGCATCTGTATAATATCATTTTCTTTGTCTTTAGTTACATAGAACAAATTCTTGCTTACTCAAAATTTGTTTTTAATGAAATTATTGTCCATAGTAATGCCTAATTATAGCAGCTGGATGTCTGCTCCTTTCTGCTTATGCAATAACAAGCAAAGCACCAAAAAGTGCTCTGAATTCCCCAGCAACAACAAAGACTATCCTTTTATCATAGGATGATTTACCCCTGTTCTCTTTAAGTATAGAGATCATTTGGCATGATTTTGCATCAGATATTCTGTATACCTTTTTTTTTAGGTCCTTGTAGTTCTGTCCTAAGAAATTTAGGAGATAGGAAGCAAAGGCCACAAATCACAAGGTAGAGAAATAACTTAAAATCAGAGAACATACTCAGCAAAGGACTATATCAGCAACCCAACAGTCAGAAGAAGGCTTTCTACACAATGGGTATGAGTGTCATTTGACAAACTCAAACCAGAGTTGAGGACAATTCAGTAAAAGGTCCACTTAGGCTCCCCTCCCTTCCTCAGGCTCAGAGGCCATCACCGAGTTTCCCATAGCACAGTGACAGATTATCAGTGTAGAGTCATCAGGGCAAGAACAAATCATGTTATATTCTCAGTTCATTGTATGAAGACTATATAACCATGCAGGTTAGAAAGATTTTAAGTAAACTGTTTTGATATTTAAAGGATTAAGCTTTGTTATCATTCTAAAAATCACTTGTTTGGCCATGGCTAGTTAGCTCAGTTAGTTAAGAGCATGGTCCTGAAACTTTAAGGTTATTGGTTTGATCCCCGATCCGGGCACATGGGGGGAGCAACCAATGAATGCCTGACTGAGTAGAACAACAAATGAACGGTTCTTCCCCCACCCCCACCCCACTCTCTATCTCTCTAAAAAGCAATCAATTAAAAAAAATTAGCCTGGCTGGGTAGCTCAGTCAGTTGGAGCATTGTCCTGGAGCGCGGAGGTTGCCGGTTTGATTCCCCTGTCCGGTCACATAAAGGGACAACTTGATGTTCCTGCCTCTCTCTAAAAAAAAGAAAAGAAAAGAAAAGAAAAGGAAGAAAGAAAAAGAAAGAAAGAAAGAAAGAAAAGAAAGAAAGAAAGAAAAAAAGAAAGAAAGAAAGAAAGAAAGAAAGAAAGAAAGAAAGAAAGAAAAGCTAGATCACCTGTTCAAGTCATTCCATTTTGAGCAATGCTGAATAAGAGATGGGAGTTAGCAATATGATGTGTGTGGATTCTAGTTTGGCTTATATCGCTGACTACCACTGTTCAGCCCAGGGCAAATCCTTTAACCTCTCAGAGCTTTAGTTTTGCATCTATAAAACAAAAACTGAAATAGTACTACCTCTTAGGTTTATTATGAAGAGTGAGATAAT